>NW_027315835.1:2699165-2810870 GCF_026437365.1 Eucyclogobius newberryi
TTGTCCTGGTTTAGTCTATGCTTGACCTGCTCCGGTCTCTGTTTAGTCCAGGTTTTGTCTTGTTTTAGTCCTTTAGTCCTGGTTTTGTCTTGTTTTAGTCCTGTTTAGTCCTGGTTTTGTCTTGTTTTAGTCCTGATTAGTCCTGGTTTCGTCTTGTTTTAGTCCCGTTTAGTCCTGGTTTTGTCTTGTTTTAGTCCTGTTCAGTCCTGGTTTTGTCTTGTTTTAGTCCTGTTCAGTCCTGGTTTTGTCTTGTTTTAGCCCTTTAGTCCTGGTTTTGTCTTGTTTTAGTCCTGTTCAGTCCTGGTTTTGTCTTGTTTTAGTCCTGTTTAGTCCAGGTTTTGTCTTGTTTTAGCCCCGTTTAGTCCTGGTTTTGTCTTGTTTTAGCCCTGTTTAGTCCTGGTTTTGTCTTGTTTTAGCCCTGTTTAGTCCTGGTTTTGTCTTGTTTTAGCCCTTTAGTCCTGGTTTTGTCTTGTTTTAGTCCTGTTTAGTCCTGGTTTTGTCTTGTTTTAGCCCTGTTTAGTCCTGGTTTTGTCTTGTTGTAGCCCTGTTTAGTCCTGGTTTTGTCTTGTTTTAGCCCTTTAGTCCTGGTTTTGTCTTGTTTTAGCCCTGTTTAGTCCTGGTTTTGTCTTGTTTTAGCCCTGTTTAGTCCTGGTTTTGTCTTGTTTTAGCCCTTTAGTCCTGGTTTTGTCTTGTTTTAGTCCTGTTTAGTCCTGGTTATGTCTTGTTTTAGCCCTGTTCAGTCTCTGTTTAGTCCTGGTTTTGTCTTGTTTAGCCCTGTTTAATCTCTGTTTAGTCCTGGTTTTGTCTTGTTTTAGTCCTGTTTAGTCCAGGTTTTGTCTTGTTTTAGCCCTTTAGTCCTGGTTTTGTCTTGTTTTAGCCCTGTTTAGTCCTGGTTTTGTCTTGTTTTAGTCCTGTTTAGTCCTGGTTTTGTCTTGTTTTAGCCCTTTAGTCCTGGTTTTGTCTTGTTTTAGTCCTGTTTAGTCCTGTTTTTGTCTTGTTTTAGCCCCGTTTAGTCCTGGTTTTGTCTTGTTTTAGCCCCGTTTAGTCCTGGTTTTGTCTTGTTTTAGCCCCGTTTAGTCCTGGTTTTGTCTTGTTTTAGTCCTGTTTAGTCCTGGTTTTGTCTTGTTTTAGCCCCGTTTAGTCCTGGTTTCGTCTTGTTTTAGTCCCGTTTAGTCCTGGTTTTGTCTTGTTTTAGCCCTGTTTACTCCTGGTTTTGTCTTGTTTTAGCCCTTTAGTCCTGGTTTTGTCTTGTTTTAGTCCTGTTTAGTCCTGGTTTTGTCTTGTTTTAGTCCTGTTTAGTCCTGGTTTTGTCTTGTTTTAGCCCTTTAGTCCTGGTTTTGTCTTGTTTTAGTCTTGTTTAGTCCTGGTTTTGTCTTGTTTTAGTCCTGTTTAGTCCTGGTTTTGTCTTGTTTTGGTCCTGTTTAGTCCTGGTTTTGTCTTGTTTTGGTCCTGTTTAGTCCTGGTTTTGTCTTGTTTTGGTCCTGTTTAGTCCTGGTTTTGTCTTGTTTTAGCCCTGTTCAGTCTCTGTTTAGTCCTGGTTTTGTCTTGTTTTAGCCCTTTAGTCCTGGTTTTGTCTTGTTTTAGCCCTGTTCAGTCTCTGTTTAGTCCTGGTTTTGTCTTGTTTTAGCCCTTTAGTCCTGGTTTTGTCTTGTTTTATCCCTTTAGTCCTGGTTTGTCTTAAACATAAAGAATATTTGATTTGACTTGTAAATCAGGTCAAATATGAGCACATTCTCGTCACTATGTGAAGACACTGTAGGTGAATAAAAGTATCATTTACAGAAATGTAAAAAGGCAAAATATACAGAATATTACAAGCTTTTCATCATTAATGTGTAAAAAATAACACATATGTGGAACGTGGAGCTGGAAAATGAATAGAACCAGGTGTAGATTTCCTCTTTCATTCTATTGACATATTAGGAAACAGAAACATCGAATTACAGCTCTTTATTTCTTTATTAAAACTTGAATAAACCAGATTGAGTATTAAATATTAACAAATCCTTCTGTAAAATCAAACTGTAGTTAAGCACCAGATTGATGTCTGTTCTGCTTTAAGGGCTGAAATTACATTGTCCCATATAAATCTATAGATGCTATTTGTTTATAAGAAATAATAATTCATCTTTAGTGCTTCACCTTAAACCCAGAAAGTCTTATACATTTGTCTTGTCAATGTCAATCCTCCTGGTGCAATATCCTCTGTCCTGTAAATAAGAGGTTTTTCACTGTTATTATCATTTTTATTAAGAGTATACGAGGTTTTTTACAAGTTATCTGTTTTTTAATATTATACTTCTGTACCTACTCTGTGTTGCAACACTGGAATTTTCCCATTGTGAGACAAATAAAGCCTTATCATATTTTTAATTATAACTGTTTGAGCCATTTTGCTGACATTCCTCCTGCCTCTATGTGGCGCTGTATGTATGTTGTCCGGCCCTATATAAAGGGGAAGACGGGTGCAGACAGGTGCAGACAGGTGCAGACAGGTGCAGACAGGTGCAGTGGGCATGTTAACAGTCTTTTGTCCATATGAAGATAAGTTTGTTATCTTAAGTTCAGGAGCAGGACCACGCCCCTTCCTGCGGCTACACTATTCAAACATCCAGGTCACACACATCTGCGTTCGTGACTTCGTGCCCCTCCCTCTGACCCTCTTCTAATCATTATTCCAATGTATCTCCTAGACGGGGGTATCGAGGCCCGGGAGCATTCAGCCCTCATCGCCAGAAGCCCCAAAACGACATAAACTTCTGCACATTTGTGTCGTTCATGTTTCTCGCCTGCCAATAAACACTTAGCATCGTAGCCTTCTTGCTAGTGAGCCTGTTACCGTGTATGTGGCCTGCAGATCTGTGTGATTGCGGTAATGCTAATAAACTCTTGGAACGCAGCATTCTTTTCGGTGTCCGAGACGCCACACGCACACGCCGTCCACAGCGGACCTTGCATAGGTTCAGTTTTCGCCGCTACGATAACATTTACCGTGAACGCCGTCCCGCTTTTATGTCCACTTATGCAGATCCCGCCCTCTGCGGTTCAGCCGGTCCACGGAGCTCGCGCCGCATCCATCAAGCGCCCAACCTCTGGCCAACTGCATTATGTTTCTAATCTACCAACGACAGCACTGTTTATCAATCAGAACGGAGTTAATGAGGTGTGTGGGCGCGGAGGGGGGGGGGGGCGGGCGGGGCAGGAGTGGCGCCCCTTGCTATTCCGACTGCAACGCTACGACGACGGCGGCCCTGACTGCGCGGGTGTGAGTGACAGAAGTCGACGGGAGGAGCGAGTTGTGACGTTCTGCAGGGAAACGTGTCAATGTTTGGAGACGATAAACCCGATGTCGGCGTTTGGCACACGAGGATCGGCCAGAACATTATGACCACGTGCCACGCCGTCTGTATCCTTTGGTATCAGCTAAATCGAATTCATACATTTTTCTTATTAATTATAACTTATATAATGATACTGTCATATTCATGTGCATTATAACTGATGGAAATAGAGTTTTACCTTTATTATTAGTATTGTCTTGTCTTACGCTAGCTGTTTTTTATTTTATTTTATCTTTATTTTTCCCCTCCATTCCTTATTAAGATATGGGAGGTTTTGTCTATGAGAGTTTTGTTTATTCTTCTAGTATTTTTTAAACTTCCTATAAGTTATTTGTCCTTTTCCTCTGTATCTACCTGTGTTGCAACAATGAAATTTCCCCATGTGTGGACAATAAAGGAATATCTTATCTTATCTTATTTGTTCCCTGAAGTCAGCTTATTTGCACTAGTTACAATTTCGCTCTTGTCAAAGTTGAGATTGCTCTTCTTTCTGCTCCTTTTCGTTCATGTTTTTGTCACTGATAATGTGGTTTATATGTCATGAAATACGTTGCTCTTATACCGTCTCCATGGTGATGTTAGTGCTTTGCCTTGGATGTTACACAGTGCGGCATTTGACAAATCTATTTTCCATGCGAACACGTGTTTTTCATGCACTTGTAATGGAATAAATGCGAGATAGATCATGTCCAACGATGTTCCCGGCAGAGCAATGACGTCTCCATGGAAACAAGCAGGTGTCGGGGCCCAAAGCAGACGGATGTTCTGCAAATTATACATTACACTTTCACTTTTGTTTTAACCGCGGTATAACATTGTCGTGCCCTCGTCAAAAATATACCACGAGTTGTATTTTGCTTTCTTCACACGTTCAGGAATCGCCGAATCGTTGCCGGACTCGTTCTGAGCAGAGTTCATCACAACTGTGCGCTCGCATTGACGTCATAGAAGAAGTAGCTTTTGTTTACTTCCCCCCATGGCAATACCCTCTGCTGCCAGTAGATGCGGTGCCAACACCAAATCTAGACGAGGGAACGACGGACGGGACAGAACGTCATGTGTGGTTTCAAATACAGGCATTATTTAAAGGTTTTAAACATGAGATGCCAAAGTAAAGGTAAAAGTTTAAATAAAATCATAAAAAAAACTATTAAAAAAACAATAAAAATATGGCAGAATGTGTCCTTTAAATAAAACGTTTAATTAAAGGACACATTCTGCACTATTATTTAAAGGTCTTAAACATGAGATGCCAAAGTAAAGGTAAAAGTTTAAAAAAAAACATTAAAAAAACTATAAAAAAAACAATAAAAATATGGCAGAATGTGTCCTTTAAATAAAAACCTTTAATTAAAGGACACATTCTGCACTATTATTTAAAGGTCTTAAACATGAGATGCCAAAGTAAAGGTAAAAGTAAAAAAAAAAAAAACTAAAAAAAAACATTAAACAATAATACAAATAGCGCAGAATGTGTCCTTTAAAAAAAATAATTTAATTAAAGGACACATTCTGCACTATTTTTTACTATTTTGTTTTTTGAGTAGTACTTTGCACAAAAATGCCAGACTACTTCCAGTTTACTTCAGTGCAAGACACAAGATTTCTTACAGTTATACGGGAGAAAGAAAAAAACAATTAACAACCAGATTTAATTATTATTATGATTCTATTTTATTTTTATTCCCAACCAAGATTAATTACAGATGTTTGACATGAAAATATCTCAAAATAACCACCGACCTAGCGCTGACACCGACAAAACGCACCCGCTTTCTTTTTTCCCCCAGCATCGCTCTTGACAAGTACAGAACCCGTAATTACTGCGGCTGTTTACGTCTTGTCACGTCTTTTAGCCTTTGTGCTAAAAAGAACAAAGTGGATTTTTTGAAAGGCGGAGGCCGAGGTGAGCGCGAGGCTGTCGGAGGAGACGACGGCGCGGGACGGGGAGACGACAAGACGCGTCAAAATGAACCGGAACGTCACAAACTAAATGCCATTGCTTCATTTGCGGCGTTCAATTAACTCCAAACGAGATAATAAAGGTCTTTCTGCCGCGGCGTGCTCTGGAGAACCACTGCAAACGCGTGTAAATGTGAATGTTTTTGTAATGGCTGTAAATATAGTGATCTATTACGACGGCGCTTTGATTTGAATTGAGATTTTCAATCAATCAGTCTGATCTAGGCTTTCCGACGTCCCTGAACCAGAGCGTGCATAACTTTACCTGGATTGTCTTTGCTGAAAATGAGTAAAAAGATAACGAGAAAAACATCGGGGTGATTGGAGAATTATCTGAGGGATTGTGTCGTTTCTTGTCGGCAAATTGCTGATAAATAACTGATTTAACATGTTTTTTTTGTATTGCTTGTACCGTATTTTCCGGACACCATCCAAAAAATGCATAATATTGAAGAAAAAACATATATAAGTCGCACTGGAGTATAAGTCGCATTTTTGGGGGAAATTTATCAAGAGCAAGAACAGACATTTCATCTGTAAATGCAGTTTAAAATAATAACAGATGAGAGAACATGGTGAATAGGTGTACGTATGCTAACGCTAACACCTTCAGCTACATGACGTATGCTAACGCTAACACCTTCAGCTACATGACGTATGCTAACGCTAAGACCTTGCTACATGACGTATGCTAACGCTAACACCTTCAGCTACATGACGTATGCTAACGCTAAGACCTTCAGCTACATGACGTATGCTAACGCTAAGACCTTGCTACATGACGTATGCTAACGCTAACACCTTCAGCTACATGACGTATGCTAACGCTAACACCTTCAGCTACATGACGTATGCTAACGCTAACACCTTCAGCTACATGACGTATGCTAACGCTAACACCTTCAGCTACATGACGTATGCTAACGCTAACACCTTCGGCTACATGAGGCACAGACAGAACTGTGGTAAGTGTCTGGTATGTTAACGTAACATATGAACAGTTATTCAGATAACTATAGCATAAAGAACATGCTAACAAGTTTACCAAAGCATCAGTTTTACCCCAAATCACTAAATCCACTGAATTCTTCTTCCTCTGTGTCACTTCTAAACAACTCCACAAACTCCAGAGGAAGAGGAAGTGCAGATCCTTCTTCTGCGTCGCTCAGAGCCTAGAGCGCCCTCTTGTGGTTGTCAGTGTGAAAATAACGACTAATATCACATTTAAGTCACTCTGGAGTATAAGTCGCCGGCCAAAACTATGAAAATACGGTAACTTCATCAACTGTGATAAAAAACTGAAATATGGTTTAAACGTGTTACATTTGCCAAGTTTGTATCAAGGCTGCTTCATCCACACGTTTACATGAACTTAAAATGATAAATTGGACAGTCCAGACAGTTACTTGTTTTTTTGTTTCTTTGACCTCTACTTTGTACTTTTAATTGTGTCATATTATTTATGATGTAACGTTCTCTGGTAATTGTGCTGTGCTTTGGCCTCCACCTCCTCCTCCTCCTCCTCCTCCTCCTCCTCCTCCACCTCCTCCTCCACCTCCTCCACCTCCTCCTCCACCTCCTCCTCCCTGAGTCCAAAGCCTTGACACAGACTTCTCGCACTCACACTGGACAAACGCACTGCACTTCGGGGGCTTTCCGCGCTCGGGAACGTTTTAAACTGTGAGCGCGCTAAATCGATGCATATAATGTCGTGGATGTGTCATTGGGAGCGCGGTCTGGTTTTGAGGGAAACGACAAGTCAACGGAACACTCGACTTTTTCCCTCTTTTAAGACATTTCAGATGATGTGTATTTTAACCCATAATAATTCATGTGGAGCCACACAGAACAAATGGTTGTGTTGATGTTGTGCACGTTGTACGTCTCTGGGCCTGTTTTTGGTACATTATAACTCATATAGTCCGTGTTCGCTCTTTTAGTCGTTGAACAGTAGAGATAGAGCAGCTCTCGATGTTTGTTTAGCCCCACGGAGATGAAGCCACCATTTGTCAGCGAGCATTTCCCCAAATGCAGACTGTATCTATTATTTTATTCATTTTATTCATTTTATTCATTTTATTCATTTTATTCATTTTATTCATTTTATTCATTTTATTCATCATATTCATCATATTTATCATATTCATTTTATTCATTTTATTCATTTTATTCATTTTATTCATTTTATTCATTTTATTCATCATATTCATCATATTTATCATATTCATTTTATTCATTTTATTCATTTTATTCATTTTATTCATTTTAATTGATGTATTTAATTTCTACAAGTGGCTTTAACTTCACACATGGTGCACTTAGTTCATATCTTCTCTTTCTGTTGCCAAAAGATTTCAAAACTTTTGGATCCAAATCATACAGAGCATTATTGGTAACTGACACTCACTGACACTCAAGACACAACAACACTACAGTATAAACTAGATACTAAATTGAAGTACAAATGCTGACAAAAATCACACCAATAGAGCAAAGTTGAACCTCTTCTGAACAGAATAGTCTTGATCTGTATCAGACACAGACACATCAAAACTGGGACTAAACCCAGAACTCAACCTGGACAAGACCAGGACTATACCAGGGCTGGATCTGGACCAAAATTAATCTAAATCTGGACTAAACTAGCCTCAAACCAGGACCAAACAGGACAAGTGTGACATTCTTTTCTCTACATTGTTTGTTTTTACTAACCTGGTCTTGTCCAAGTGTAAGTGACAGTCCAATATGACAATAGATACTGATTTTTGTCAGTATTTGTACTTGTTCAAAGTAGTATCTGGTTCATACTATAGTGTTGTTTGCGGAGAGCGCGCTGATATGGGAAAGAATCCATCTAAAAGTGATGTGTCCATCACACCAGACGCCTGTCACGCTGCAACGTCACATAAATATGGGAAAGAGTGTCTGGAATGCTGTGTATGTGCTAATAAACTTGCCTTGCCTTGAAATAGTTGGCTTCAAACCCTTTTCGTTGCATTGAAAAAAAATTGAGTTTGAAATGCTTGTGACGACACTACGTCAGCTGGGAAAACGCCCTACGATCGACAATTTAGATTAATAATTCGCCACAACTCGTCAAACCTCTTTTCAGTCACAAAATCCATCTATTTTTACATATTCCATAACCTCTTCTACACCACAGGAACATATCGCACGCCACAAGGTCGTCTTTCCTGCAAAAACGTGGCTCACGACGGCGTCAATTCAACCGCAAAATCCAATCCGAGCATAAACAGATACGTTTGTCTTTCTTAAACAAAATACCGCACGCCGAATATTTTCTAAATCCCCTCGGGTCCGCCCACATTTCAAATAGAAATCTTTGCTCGATTACACGCAAAAACACCGAGTCACAGAAGCGCGAAAACACACTTCTGAGGGAAAAAAACACACGCTTGTTCAAACGCCGACAACTCGCACTCGAAAACAGGGGGGGGGGGGGGACAGGCTCGGACAGGCTAATCGAGGACTCGCGTTGGGGGGAAAAAACGTTGGAAACACAAAAACATTTCCAGCGGATGAAATCACCGTGAAATAAATATGTTTTTCATAAAGGCAGATCTATACGCTTCAATTAATAAAGTTGGGAAAGGGGGAGAGGGAGGGATGGCCCCGGGAGGCAATGTGTTTGTGATCATGTTAAAAGGTCTGGTGTGGGGCACCATGCCAGGTTGGGGGTTTTTCACGTTACAAATATCGTGCAATCCCGGCTGGAGAAGCATGAGCGAGGAGAAGAGTCAAGTATGAACTGTTTTCTACTTCTATCTATCGTTATCTCTGTGATGTCATCGAATGATTTGGAACCTGGTCCGATTTGTCGTGAAAACCTGTTGATTACGACGTTATTCTCGCCGTAGCCAAAGCGGTGACGGATGTAAATGCAGATGTGCTAAAGTCGGGACTATTTCAGTGAGTTAGTTCTAAGAAAGAGAGCGGAAAGTGGTCGTTTTAGCGCATTATCGTTAATGGTTTGAAACAAAATTGATGGTTTTAGCTCAGTATCATCAAAGTTAGACACAGAAATGATGGTTTTACCTCAGTATCATCAAAGTTTGTAATTTACTCAGCTCTGCTCCGTTTATCAAAACACATTTTGATTCCAGTTTACATTCCAGGAGGAAATTAGAGGTTTGTCCTAAGTATGTTTACTAGAGTGGAGGGGGCTGTGAATCCAACTGGCCTTTAATTTGACCAGTTGGTTCATTAACTTCACAGATTTAAATATGTTTTTTTGTAAAATGGAGTTAAAACTACATTTGCACCTTCCCAATTGTTCGCTTTATTTTCTTATTCCAGCCTAAAATCATCTTAAAGTGATTTGGTTCTAGTCAATTCCTATTAATTCATCTAAATTTAAACCCAATTTTTGTGTTAAATATCCATCAAATCGTATCTGGGACATAAAACTCCTGCAAACAATAGATGGATACCTTTGGAATGTACTTTGGGCAGCAGCAAAAACAATAAAAAAAGCTCTAAATCACAATAAACATTCACAAAATCTCTGGGAATTTTCCAAACACTGAACAAATACATCTCGTCGCATGTTTTCTGCGTTTTCCACGGTTTATATTTGAACAGAACGACATCACAAAAGTCGGTGGAACTCCCGGCGTCCGCGGCGGCGTCTCCCGAGCGATGTTTTTCCGAGGGGAGAACGGTCGGAAAAGGTCGGGAACAGATGTTTCACAGTTGGTTTTGTAGCGAGTTGACGCGGAACATTGGGCCGTTGGCGGGTTCCGACCACAGACTGCAGGGGCAGAGCGGGCGAAGGCGAATCCTGACTCATTTCACGGTTAATAAATAAAACATGTTCTCGACGGTAATGGATCCGCGACGGACGACGCCGTGATGGGAACAGACGTTATTTAACAGAGAAGAACGACATGGAGGTTGTGCAGAGGACGGACGATCGCAACGGGCGGCGCAATTAATCCAAATTTAATCGAGATTTCGTCATTTCATTCATTCATTTTCACTTGTAGTAGTTTGTTTGCGCCCGTCCCATCGTTTCGATACTAAAAACAAAACGGCGCGTTACTGGACAATTCAAAACATACAAAATACCAAACATGACCAACCCAGATTCCAATATGTGAGAGTACTATGTAGCACTGTTCTTCTAATACAGTGTATTCATTGTCCGTTACTACCGTATTTTCTGGAGTATAAGTCGCACCAGCCAAAAATGCATAATAAAGAACAAAAAACATATATAAGTCGCTTTGGAATATAAGTATATAGGTATAAATAAAAGTATAAGTCGCACCCAACGTCAATTTGGGGTTGTTTTTATCAAGAAATCCACAACCAAATCTTCTTTCTTCTTCTTCTTCTTCTTCTTCTTCTTCTTCTTCTTCTTCTTCTTCTTCTTCTTCTTCTTCTTCTTCTTCTTCTTCTTCTTCTTCTTCTTCTTCTTCTTCTTCTTCTTCTTCTTCTTCTTCTTCTTCTTCTTCTTCTTCTTCTTCTTCTTCTTCTTCTTCTTCTTCTTCTTCTTCTTCTTCTTCTTCTTCTTCTTCTTCTTCTTCTTCTTCTTCTTCTTCTTCTTCTTCTTCTTCTTCTTCTTCTTCTTCTTCTTCTTCTTCTTCTTCTTCTTCTTCTTCTTCTTCTTCTTCTTCTTCTTCTTCTTCTTCTTCTTCTTCTTCTTCTTCTTCTTCTTCTTCTTCTTCTTCTTCTTCCTCCTCCTCCTCCTCCTCCTCCTCCTCCTCCTCCTCCTCCTCCTCCTCCTCCTCCTCCTCCTCCTCCTCCTCCTCCTCTCCACAGATCTTGCTCGGCTCCACAGAGACATAAGTGTAATGCAGACATTACAGTAAAAGGGTGCGTTTGTGGCCCCTCTTCACTCTTCACCCTCGTTTAATCCTCTAATCATCTCGTTAGGTTTGGCGGCACCGGAGCAGAGTCCAGGGGCTCTAATTGGTCAGTGCGGCGGTCAGACATTAGCGGCTCCGGAGCGAGATCACAGCACAGAGGGTCAGAGGGTCAGAGGGTCAGAGGGTCAGAGGGTCAGAGGGTCAGAGGGCAACGAGACGGTCAAAGCATCAGATCAATGCAGAGCAGCTCCAGCTCATGAGCATCTGCAATTACACAGTGTCCTGGACCTGGACCTGGACCTGGATTTGGACCTGGATCTGGACCTAGACCTGGATTTGGACCTGGATCTGGACCTAGACCTGGATTTGGACCTGGATCTGGACCTAGACCTTGACCTGGAGGACCTGGACCTGGACTTGAACCAGGACCTGGACCTGGACTAAAGCAGGACTAAAGCAGGACTAAACCAGGACTAAACCAAGGCTAAACCAGGACCAAACCAGGACTATAACAGGACTAAACCGAATCACCAGGAATAAACCAGGACTAAACCAAGACAAGAACAGGACAAAACCAGGACTAAACCAAGACAAGAACAGGACAAAACCAGGACAAAACCAGGACAAGAACAGGACAAAACCAGGACAAGAACAGGACAAGAACAGGACAAAACCAGGACAAAACCAGGACAAGAACAGGACAAAACCAGGACAAGAACAGGACAAAACCAGGACAAGAACAGGACAAGAACAGGACAAAACCAGGACAAGAACAGGACAAGAACAGGACAAAACCAGGACAAGAACAGGACAAAACCAGGACAAGAACAGGACAAGAACAGGACAAAACCAGGACAAGAACAGGACAAAACCAGGACAAGAACAGGACAAGAACAGGACAAGAACAGGACAAAACCAAGACAAGAACAGGACAAAACCAGGACAAGAACAGGACAAGAACAGGACAAAACCAGGACAAGAACAGGACAAAACCAGGACAAGAACAGGACAAAACCAGGACAAGAACAGGACAAGAACAGGACAAAACCAGGACAAGAACAGGACAAGAACAGGACAAAACCAGGACAAGAACAGGACAAAACCAGGACAAGAACAGGACAAGAACAGGACAAAACCAGGACAAGAACAGGACAAAACCAGGACAAGAACAGGACAAGAACAGGACAAGAACAGGACAAAACCAAGACAAGAACAGGACAAAACCAGGACAAGAACAGGACAAGAACAGGACAAAACCAGGACAAGAACAGGACAAAACCAGGACAAGAACAGGACAAGAACAGGACAAAACCAGGACAAGAACAGGACAAGAACAGGACAAAACCAGGACAAGAACAGGACAAAACCAGGACAAGAACAGGACAAGAACAGGACAAAACCAGGACAAGAACAGGACAAAACCAGGACAAGAACAGGACAAGAACAGGACAAGAACAGGACAAAACCAGGACAAGAACAGGACAAAACCAGGACAAGAACAGGACAAGAACAGGACAAAACCAGGACAAGAACAGGACAAAACCAGGACAAGAACAGGACAAGAACAGGACAAGAACAGGACAAAACCAGGACAAGAACAGGACAAAACCAGGACAAGAACAGGACAAGAACAGGACAAAACCAGGACAAGAACAGGACAAGAACAGGACAAGAACAGGACAAAACCAGGACAAGAACAGGACAAAACCAGGACAAGAACAGGACAAGAACAGGACAAAACCAGGACAAGAACAGGACAAAACCAGGACAAGAACAGGACAAGAACAGGACAAGAACAGGACAAAACCAGGACAAAACCAGGACAAGAACAGGACAAGAACAGGACAAGAACAGGACAAAACCAGGACAAAACCAGGACAAGAACAGGACAAGAACAGGACAAGAACAGGACAAAACCAGGACAAGAACAGGACAAAACCAGGACAAGAACAGGACAAAACCAGGACAAAACCAGGACAAGAACAGGACAAAACCAGGACAAAACCAGGACAAGAACAGGACAAGAACAGGACAAGAACAGGACAAGAACAGGACAAGAACAGGACAAGAACAGGACAAGAACAGGACAAGAACAGGACAAGAACAGGACAAGAACAGGAACCCAATTGTTTTCTAAATTTCACACCTCATATTCTTTTTTTTTCCCTTTGGAATTTCAAACAAAAGGTTTGAAAATGTGTCAAAATGAACTTGACCCATGTGCGATTAGAGTTCATTCTTTAGATTTTTGATACAATTCCAAATGTGGGCGTGGCAAGCCCGTTAAGCCCTTTTGTACAACATGATGAGGTGAACACAATGATCTACAACATATACAGCTGTAGTTCACAAAGGCTCGACAGCGCCCCCTGTAATATGGCAAAAAATGTACTTTGACATAGACAAATGATGGCACACCTTATCTGCAAACATGTTACCATGGCAACCTGACAAATATAGAGGTGTTCTCATCGTGGGGCAAAGGCCTTTACCACCCTGCAAGGCTTTAATTATTACATTATTGTTATTATTATTATCACAAACTTTTGTATTATTATGAAATGCATTCATTTGTATTTAAAAAGAACGTCCTCTTGACCCAGTGACTTACAGCTTCAGCTTGAAACAGACAAACAACGACAAACAAAAGCAGATGAAATATTTTTGCCACTCGACATCCTTTCAGTTTTAATACCAGAAGTCATATTTCCTGGTTCCGACCGCGCGCCGTCGTCCCGTCCTTCCACTCACAGATAATCCACGTGTTTATTGTTCATCGGAGCAAAAAATAAAGGAAGCAGCAGTGAGACGACACGTTCTGCGCCGCTCGCACTGTTGTCGCTCCAGGCGCCGCTCAATTCTGTTCTATTTGTTTTGGTGAAGCCCAAAATCACAGCAGCCGTTTCCTCGACTGGCGAGTATGAAGTGTAGAGTATGATAAACATGAGTTAAATATTCATAAGCATGTGCAAGGCCTTATTAACATTTGTAGACGGCTTATAATCACCTTATAACTGTTAATTAATCATGAACAAAAGCAGCAGATTACAAGCGATTTATGAGCGCTCTCTCCATGTTCAGAACGTCACAGAAAGGTGCACTGCATAACCTTTTGTCACAGTAACCATCGCCACGGAGATCAGCAGCTAACGCCATCAAGCAAAGTTACGGATCAGCTCTGTGGACAGGTGAACGCGCGTTTCAAGTTCATCCAGGTGTTTGTGTTGGCGTTAGAATAATACATCGTAAACGTAAGTTACGTTGGGCTCTGTAGTAGACTAAACCAGGACAAGAACAGGACTAAACCAGGACTAAACCAGGACAAAAACAGGACTAAACCAAGACAAGAACAGGACTAAACCAGGACTAAACCAGGACTAAACCAGGACAAGAACAGGACTAAACCAGGACTAAACCAGGACTAAACCAGGACAAGAACAGGACTAAACCAGGACTAAACCAGGACTAAACCAGGACAAGAACAGGACTAAACCAGGACTAAACCAGGACTAAACCAGGACAAGAACAGGACTAAACCAGGACTAAACCAGGACAAGAACAGGACTAAACCAGGAATAAACCAGGACTAAACCAGGACTAAACCAGGACAAGAACAGGACTAAATGGGACATGTGACTCTAATTTGAAACCTTAAAGGGGGAAAAAAGAGTTTCCATTATTATTATAATTTATCCATCTATTTTTCTCCCACAAACCACCCCAATTTGGACCCCCTGAACGTTAAAGAAAATGAAAACATTTTCTCCACAAAATTCAGGATTAAGGAAAGATTTGGGTTTTTTTGTGTCCGAAAATATTTTCAAGATGGCCCGCGGCCCGGTTTTGGGCCCCGGCCCGGTGGCTGGGGACCATCCGTCCGCTCCGAGGCTAAAGCAGCCGTTTACGACACTCGTACGACAATACGAAGGGAATAATGAGACCGTTGAAAAGCACACGTCTAGAAAAAACACCAAATATACATGAACACATATGACACGCCCCTTTTTGCGTGTTTAGTCTTCTTAGCGCTCTGTTTGTTTGCCTCGAACCGCTCGCTGAAACGTCACATCTGGCTCTCATATGTCCGTGTTTACGCCGCGTCTGTCGCCCGCCGCTTTGTTTGTGAACGAGCAGATTAACCGTTTCTACGGCGACTGTGAAAGTGACATCCGAGCGCCGCGTTTATGAGTTACAGAGGGATCGTTTTCCATTCGCCTTTATGAATAAAAGAGCTTAATTAATTGCTCGTTATATCACTCATCCAGCGTGCCAGGGAAAACACACGGCGCTGTTTGTCAAAGCGCTGGGAGTTTGAAATGCAGATTAGAAAATGGGAGAAAATATACACAAATATTACAAAAGTGTGAAGGATTTTGGCTTTCTTGATGTTTGAAACGTGCTGTGACTGTGAAAGAGATTTAAATGTGCTTCAAGTGCTCGTCCTCATGTGGATGTTATTGGCATTTATTCCATTATAAAGACGGATTTGTAGATTTTTTACAAAACATTCTTTTCTTTACAGCAGGCTTGCCTCTTCACAGATCTCATGTGTAATTTGACAACACTTGCTTGTCTTCATGGAGATGGATACATTTAAAATAATAACCCTCATTTGCTAAATCAAAGCTCTTTTCGTGCCACAAAAGAGTTTTCCCTTTGATGGTGATTAGAGTCACTCTGTGATGAGTGTAGAGAGTGAGCTCTAGAATCTAAGACCTGCCACTTCACTCGGAGGCGGTAATGTAACACTTGGACACTGTACAAAAGACTTCTTTGTTTCCATGCACTTGTAGTGAGTGGAGCGTCCAGTAGGGGGCGCTCCCTCCTTTGCATAATAGCATACTATGACATCACATGTGCCTTATGACATCACATGTGCCTTATGACATCACATGTGAATTATGACATCACATGTGAATTATGACATCACATGTGAATTATGACATCACATGTGCCTTATGACATCACATGTGAATTATGACATCACATGTGAATTATGACATCACATGTGCTTTGAAGATTAGAAGCGGCGGTAACAGTCTGCCAGGTTTACGATTACGAATCAGAAGCAATCTGTGTGTACCAGAGAGGATCACCTGAAGCCGGCCTCGTGTCTCCTCATTGTTTCTACCTCTCCGGATATTCATCCAGGCCTTAAGGCCTCTCACGCTCTCAAGACCCCCTCCACTTTCTACAGCGCTGGCCTGCACTCACGCCCCCTGCTGGGCTGAAGGAGTGGAGCAGCGTGAGCTTTGAGCCGGAGACGTGTGAGGGCAGTGCAGCCCGGGCTCTGTCTGAGCTGGAGAAACATCTCTCTGAACACTTTAACAACGTGTTTAAAGCTGAGCTGAAGAGAGTGAAGCAGTTTGTGGTGGACGTCACTCTGGATCCAGACACTGCTGCACCATGGCTCGTTCTGTCTGAAGATCTCAAACAGGTTCATCACACTGATGTGAAGAAGAAGCTCCCAGATTCTCCTCTGAGGTTTAATACTTGGTCTTGTGTTCTGGGAAAGCAGAGTTTCTCCTCAGGCAGGTTTTACTTTGAGGTTCAGGTCAAAGAAAAAACAAGAGTGGACTTTAGGAGTGGCCCAAGAGTCCATCAACAGGAAGGGACAGATCATTCTGAGTCATAAATATGGATTCTGGTGCATTGTGTTGAGAAACAAAGATCAGTATGAAGCTTGTGCTGGTCCTTCTGTCCCTCTGTCTGTGCAGCGAGCTCCTCAGGAGGTCGGGGTGTTTGTGGACTATGGTGAGGGTCTGGTCTCCTTTTATGATGCAGATTCTGCAGATCTTCTCTTCTCCTTCAGCGGCTGCTGCTTCAGGGAGAAACTGTTTCCATGTTTCAGTCCCAGTTTAAATGCTGGAGGTTCAAACTCTGCTCCTCTGGTCCTCACTGCAGTGGAGACTTTCAGAGGTCAAAGTGACTAAGAACAAGAAGAAAAGTTCTGAACTTCAGTCAAATGAGCCTCATTTATCACATTCTCAAGTCTAAGAAATTAGGCCAAATTTAAATGTTTACAGCGATCTAGTTTACTCAATCACTAAATAGGTCTCAAGTATAAGATTAAATTTGTTTCTTTCATTTATGTGAGTAAACAACAGAAAAATCTACATTTAATATTTCTTCCAGTTCACCTGCAGGTGGCGCCTCATTTCTGGAGTTAAAACTTTGATTAATCAGGTTTAGAATTAGCGTGTTAGCATTTGCTAGGGCCGATATCATATATTAGTTTTTCTTTACGTGACAAATACGTGTACTGAGTTGTGTGTATTTTTGTATTTTTACTTTCTAAGTTGTTGAAAGAATAAAAGATCTTCAGGAGCAGATTGGACACGTTTGTTGTTTTCAGGACAAAGTTTATATGATGGAATTGAAAAGAATTTAAAAAGACGGAAAAGTATCTATAACTAGACCTTTGAGCAGTTTTTTTCTTCTGTACTTTTTCCTTTTACTTTGGTACAGTTTCGGCCGCAGTATTTTAGTGCCTTTTTATTCACGTAACTGTACTTTTACCTGAGTAAATGAGGGCTCATCGGCTCATGGTGGATTTCAGGAAAGTCACAGCCCCCCAGAGGCCCCCCAGAGCCCCCAGAGCCCTGACAGACTCCCAGCAGAGGATCTACTTCCACGCTGCAGCTCTACACGGCCATCATCGGGTCCATCCTCACCTCCTGTGGAGCAGGAGCCACAGCCAGGGACAAACAGAGACTGCAGCACTGTTCTGTGGTGCGATCGCCTCCATCTCTGCGGGACCTGTGCGTCTCCAGGACTTCTGACAGTTCGAGCCTCCTCCCCTCAGATTGGAGCCTAAGATCACTTTATGACACACACTGCTCGGTGGCAGAGTGGATAGCACGCATGGCAGCCTCCATCTGCAGCCGGCCGACAATTTCCTACATTTCCCTTTCCCAGCAACATTTCACGCTACACTGTACTATCTAATAAAGTCTACAGGGGGGGAAATCACTTCAAATAGTGTTATTATATAGTATTAATATAATGAATGTGCTAGTTTTGCACTGTTGTTCTTCCCATACTGTATATTTTGTATTTGTGTTCAGTTAGTATACTTTCTTAACAGCCTTATTTTATGCGTGCCATCATTTTGTCATAGTTTATTTATTTATTTTAACTATTATCACTAATTGTTGTGTGTGTATTTTTAGCTTGCACATTTTATTCACTTACAAGAGCAATTCATCTTTTTTTGTGTCTGATTCTGGGCGGTTAACACTGTTGTTTTTGTAAATCTAACCCGCCGCACGCATGAGCCTAATTACAGCCGCCTTCACCTCGTCGCCGATAATTACCCCTTAGACTCCTTCATCATCTGAGTTCTCTGCAGAAACTCTTCTTTGCGTTTTCCTTTACACCCGTTGATTACATCCTGTGTCTTTTCCGTGTCGCGAGCGGTTGCTACGTTGTTATCCAAAAAGCTAATTACGCCGACTGCCGAAGCCGCTTCGCCTTTGTTGCCGCGGATCGCCGGAGGCCAGATCCTTCATCCGACGCCATCTTTCCCCCCGCGAGTCTCCTCCTCCCCCGGACCGGCGTGGGCTGTCGCTATGGGAGGTCGACGGGGATTCGACAAAAGCAGAGCGCCCAGGTATGTGCTGGCGTCGGTGGATATAAGACGACAAGTGTGTTTCAGGTTGGGAGTAAATATTGGTTTAGGAAAGTGGATGTCAAACTTTTCGCCCTAAGTACCATAATAAGGCTGTAATTCTCAACCTGTGGGTCACAAAATGATTGCAAGGGGGTCCCCAGATGATAAGAAAACGTATACAATAGTCTGAAACGCCATTAAATGCAGTGGTAAATGGGGATTATTGTGTACAGGCCAATCAAAGTCATGTATCTCAGTCTATATCCTCAAAATAAAATAAAAACGTTAAGACTCGAGGCTATTTTGTCACTTTGGCGGAGCTTAATTTGTATGATTGGAGGTAGCAAACGCCAACGCTTTGAATTGAATTTGACTTTGAATGAAAAAGGTTGAGAAGCACTGATCAATGGAATCATGTGGCTTTCCCAGTACAAATTTAAATCTTTCCAGGGTTATTCCAGGTCGAAACTGAGGCAAAACTTCGTCTAAAACAGGACTATACTATTGTCAGAGAAGTTCGACCCAAGAACCTCCCTAAAAAAGAGCGAAGATGTAGATAAAGTCGACTGCTAGAGCTGCAGAGGAGTCCGTGTTCCACCGTTACAACTGAATATAAAGAGAAATAATGAATATAATAGGGCTGTCTTGACTAAAGATTCGAATGGATTTGTCGACTGAAAGACAATAAAGGTGTGCCGCTAGAAGAGCTCTCAAAACCATTACAAATGTCCATAATCCGACCTAAAACACCCACGAAAGATCACGAGTTTGCGTTAATTCACTCTTTAGCAGCTTTGCAGGTGGAAAAGTGCCAAGAAACTTCACGTTTATGAGTCAAAAACCTGAAAAAATGGACCGGACCATCGTAAAAACTCACACTGCGTCTGCGTCAACCAATAAAAACTCCGTCGACCGGATTAATCGACCTCACGACCAAACGCTCACAGATTGTTTCAGACAAGCAAAGTAGACGAACCCGATCTCAAAGCTTGGCCTGAATTTGTCTTGAAAGCGTGAGAATTACAGTCTGGATGACGAGCAACGATGAGAAGGTGAATTAAATACAAAGAACATGCATCTAAATACACTCAATTTGACGGCACAACAAACAGACAAACATTGTCCACCTCTTCTATTTAACCGTTAGGCCGCAGTTATTTTATTACTTGGTTTACGGATTTTTAAATGAGATATATTGAACAGGCGGGCGAAATATAAATATAATTTCAATTTCAAACGATTTTTTCTTCCTTGTTTACCCAAAACGCACTACGGGAGGAGGAGGGGGGGGGGGGGGGGGGACGCGACGCGCAGGAGCGTGTAACAGTAGATTTAGCGTGTTTTGCAGCCTTAGTCACGGCAACACGCACTGGAGAAAATGTGGTAAACGGGTTTAAAATGTGCATTGTTCTTCTGTATCTACCTCTGTATCTACCTGCGTTGCACCAATGAAATTTCCCCATGTGGGACAATAAAGGAATATCTTATCTTATTTGCGATATAAAGGAGTTAGCGCTGCACCGAGCAGACAAGGAAACGGTCGCGCTCTCCCGGGGCCGCGCACAGGGGCGGAGCCGCTTCATCCCAGACTCACGCAAGATTTGGACAAAAAATTGCTTCACGCGCTCTTATCTTTTGACTTAATACCGCTTTTTATATTTCATTTAATGCTATTTTGCCTTGTCGACGGTACTTTATAAAAAAAAATGATAATAATTTATTTTATTTATATTGTAGAAATCAATAATCTAAGTGCGGCGGATCCGTAAACCAAGTATTTGACAAAAAATTGCTTCCCACGCTCTTATCTTTTGATTTAATACCCCTTTTTATATTTCATTTAATGCTATTTTGCGTTGTACTTTATAAAAAAAAGAAATTATAATAATTGATTTTATTTATACAATATAAATAAAATCAATTATTATAATTTCTTTTTTTTATAAAGTACAACGCAAAATAGCATTAAATGAAATCAATAATCTAAGTGCGGCGGATCCGTAAACCAAGTCATAAAATAACTGTGGCCTTAGCACATTTAAAAGTATTGTTGACTTTGTTAGTACCATTCTCAAATTACTTTATTCTGTGAAGCTTGATAATTGATAATGAGTTATTGTTCGTCGAGGAAATTCATCCTCAACATCTGCTGGAAAACTATTCGCAATCTCCTCGCGCGCCAAACCAACTAATTGCATCTTTATCGTCTTTTTAACTGTATCTCTCGTTGTGAAGGTCACGGCCGTAGAGTCGGAGGAGAACACACATTTTCAGGACATGCCAGAAACGCTCGTAGCATCGTCGCTAAAATTCTAAATGCTACAAAGAGACGACGGTACGGCCTGAGGACCGGCGACGCGCCATCGACATTCACAGTCGCGTCGCTCTCCCGAAGCTAACGAGCAACTTGGGATCTTCCGAAACGATGAGAAGCCCATCCGTCTTCTCAAACAATGGTAAACGTACATCTGAGCAGCGCAATTAATTAAGCCGGGACACAATCCTTTACATTACGGCAAGCGCTTTCGGCGCGTCTCCTGCGGGAAATCACAAAATAACAATGTGAACGCACAAACTCCCAGGCTGCGCGTCGGCCGGCGTTTGTCCGTCTAATAATGCGTGGAAAACTGTCCCGTCTGCTTCCAAAAATAATGAGATGTTTTACTTTGAAGTCAGAGTCGGACTAAAGGACGACTTAGCGAAGAGACATTATTTTAGTAAAGCTCGTCTGGACAAAAAACTCCATTTAAGATAAGATGTTCCTTTATTGTCCACACATGGGGAAATTTCATTGTTGCAACGCAGTAGATACAGAGGAAAAGGACAGATAACTTATAGGATGTTTAAAAAACACTCTTAATAGAAGAACTCTTACAAACAAAACTCTTATAAACAAATAAACAAACAAACCTCTCAGTTCTTAATAAGGAATGGAGGAAAAACAAATAAATAAAACAAAAATAAAAACATTAAAAAATTAATAATAAATAAATAAATAATAAATAGTAAAATAAAAATAATAAAATAAAGTTAAGTAAAACTAGCTAGCATAAGAATAAATAATACTAATACTAATGGTAAAGTAAACACTCTTATTTACATCAGTTATAAGCACATGAATATGGCCTTAATTGCTTGTGAGTACGACAGTAATTGCACATGAATATGACGATATTGCACATGGTTAAGTCAGTATTGCACATGAATATGACGGTATTGCACATGGTTAAGTCAGTATTGCACATGAATATGACGGTATTGCACATGGTTAAGTCAGTATTGCACATGAATATGACGGTATTGCACATGATTAAGTCAGTCAGTATTGCACATGAGTATGACGGTATTGCACATGATTAAGTCAGTCAGTATTGCACATGAATATGACGGTATTGCACATGGTTAAGTCAGTATTGCACATGGATATGACGGTATTGCACATGGTTAAGTCAGTATTGCACATGAATATGACGGTATTGCACATGATTAAGTCAGTCAGTATTGCACATGAATATGACGGTATTGCACATGATTAAGTCAGTCAGTATTGCACATGAATATGACGGTATTGCACATGGTTAAGTCAGTATTGCACATGAATATGACGGTATTGCACATGGTTAAGTCAGTATTGCACATGAATATGACGGTATTGCACATGTTTAAGTCAGTCAGTATTGCACATGAATATGACGGTATTGCACATGATTAAGTCAGTCAGTATTGCACATGAATATGACAGTATTGCACATGGTTAAGTCAGTATTGCACATGAATATGACGGTATTGCACATGGTTAAGTCAGTATTGTACATGAATATGATGGTATTGCACATGATTAAGTCAGTCAGTATTGCACATGAATATGACGGTATTGCACGTGGTTAAGTCAGTATTGCACATGAATATGACAGTATTGCACATGATTAAGTCAGTCAGTATTGCACGTGTTCAGGGCTAATATACAGCAGCTCCAATAGAACGTACGTCTTTTGTCTGGGATTGAAAACACATAGTTGCGATTGTCCAAGTATCTCCACTAAAGTCTGTCCTCGCCATCACACTCGCTCCCCGTACTTTTACCGTAGTACCTGACTTTTGGCTTACCACTGCACTTTTCCTCATGGCAGAGCTGCAGACTCAAGGCCGATGAAAGGATTACAGGATTGAACCGTTTCTGCCTCGTCAGACCAAGTGTTCCTGACTTCACTATTGTCCACTTTTTCCCCTCTCGACGAGTACTTTTCGTAAACTTGAAAAACGGGGTTCGAGAGGAATATTTCAAATACTTCAGACGCTTTGGCCTTGACGCTGTTTCATAATGTAAAACAGAGCATGAAAATGGAAGTTTATAATGAGTCGGATGAGTTTGTCTGCGCCCTCTACTGGCAACAATGGAAGCCAATTCATTCATCTGAAGCTATATGTAAATAAAATGATAAGAAGACACATTTCAGGTTGTAAATGTACAGTATTTCCATTGCACATCAGTTGCTGGCGTCTGGGCTTTAAAAACCGGGACGATAAATACATTTGTGATGTTTTTGTCCTGTTTTTTTTTCAGAAGGACAAAGAGAATTTACATAACCTCCCCCTTTATCTGACTAAAAATGCACACAAGAGATGAAAAAAACTGCGTATGTTCGTTCGATAGAAACTTTGCATACAGAAAAGTACCAAAAAACTGCCCTATTATGTTAAAAAGTGGAATGAATGGATCAGACACTTCAAAAACTCACTCTGTCTTCTCCTTTCCACTGTTGTCCATGTAAAATCTTCAAATTCTCAATAAAATACCATATTTTCTGGACTGTAAGTCGCTCCGGAGTCGCACCAGTCAAAAAATGCATAATAGAGAAGAAAAAAACATATATAAGTCGCACTGGAGTATAAGTCGCATTTTTGGGGAACATTTATTTGATAAAATCCAAGACCAAGAACAGACATTTCATCTGTAAATGCAGTTTAAAATAATAACAGATGAGAGAACATGGTGAACAGGTGTACGTATGCTAACGCTAACACCTTCAGCTACATGACGTATGCTAACGCGAACACCTTCAGCTACATGACGTATGCTAACGCTAACACCTTCAGCTACATGACGTATGCTAACGCTAACACCTTCAGCTACATGACGTATGCTAACGCTAACACCTTCAGCTACATGACGTATGCTAACGCTAACACCTTCAGCTACATGACGTATGCTAACGCTAACACCTTCAGCTAGATGACGTATGCTAACGCCAACACCTTCAGCTACATGACGTATGCTAACGCTAACACCTTCAGCTACATGACGCATGCTAACGCTAATACCTTCAGCTACATGACGTATGCTAACGCTAACACCTTCAGCTGAATGAATGAATGAATGAATGAATTATTCTTCCTCTGTGTCACTTCTAAACAACTCCACAAACTCCAGAGGAAGAGCAAGTGCAGATTCTTCTTCTGCGTCGCTCAGAGCCTAGAGCGCCCTCTTGTGGTTGTCAGTGTGAAAACAAACAACATGTGAAATGCAATTGCCAGTGTGAAAATAATGAATAACATCACATATAAGTTGCTCTGGAGTATAAGTCAGTCAAAACTGTGAAAAAAGGTGCGATTTATAGTCCGGAAAATACGGTAATAAAAGGTTTGACTGGATAAGACCCCATTGTCATATTCATTGACCAAAACAACCAACCAAACGCTCACGGCCCTAATTTAAACACGCTTTTCATCAACTCAAAATGCTGATCTTAGTCGATTTTGCATCACATTGTCAGTTTTACGAGGCATAACCTGCATGTTTCCGCTCCTTCATCACTCTCGTTCACCCTCCGGTCAGCAGAGGATGGAAGTGCCCTGCCAACAACAACAACAACAACAACAATGGGAGGTGTCAGGTTTGTGATAAAGAGGCTCTGGACGGCTGCAGGGCACGTGAACTCAAGGGAATCGCCCAGGTTTTCCTTAAAGTCATCAGTTTTTCTCGTTGAGCGGGTCGGGAGCAGGTCGAGAAGCCACGCCGGGGTCAGGGAGGAGAGAGGGTCCGGTTACGCACGAGCCCGCCACGTAATGTGCAAGGAAACAACGGCTGTAACTCTGGCAGATGACGCTTTGTATAAATACTAAGGATTTATACTGACGGCAGAGGACGTGGAGTGGACTGTAAATGTATTCTGCCCTTTTCACGTACAAAATATGCCAAAAATACAATTAGCCCGTACTTTTCTTGTCACTGCACTTTGGGTCAAATACATACCGTAGTTTGGCCCATTTTGTGAACCAATTGATGATAAGAGAACCTTTATTTGTCCCACAATGGGGACATTTCAACACAGATTAGGCACAGAAGGGTTAAGTAATAAAAACTGATAAATTCCTTAAAAATATACAAAGAGCAAAAAATATAGATCAAAATAATGGGGGGGAAATATGAGTTCTTCCTTATTTTAAGCCTTTATTTGTCCCACAATGAGGACATTCCAGTGTTGCAACCAAAGTAGGCACAAAACAGATAACTTATAAAAAACACTCTTGTAGAAAAAGCTCTTATAAAAAAAAAAACTTTTATACTCTTAATAAGACATGATAATAACAATAGTAACGCTCTTATTTACAGATGTTATATTCACAGAGAATATTGCACCGAGAACAGCAGATATTGCACCAGGGATGATTGACACTCTATAAGTATTGCACATGATTCTAAAAGATGCATTTTAGAGACTTTCTAACTTGAACCGTAATGTGACCCAGGCTAACGCGCTAATTCAACATTAAAATCATGTCAGTTCTGTTTTTTACAGTTTTACATTCCTCTAACAAAACTCCAGCAGATCATTTCCGTCGCTTCAAAGTAAAAACGAACCAACTGCTTCTGTATTTCTTTATCCTGATTAAAACATGAGGACTAAATAAAAGATGATGACTTCCTCCCTGTACGTGTACACAACTACCTAAGCTTTCCAAAACGACTCACAGCCTGAATAATGCATCGTTTCAGACCGTTACGCTCGACCATGTTCTACTACAGAAACTTTACTGTAACTATCCCAAGATTTATCGCCGAGGCAAAAGGAAATCCATCTTCGTTTCGACGAGACAAGTATATCTGCGGATCGTTTCTTTTAATAACACGGCGGCAGGTTGAGCGGTAAAGACGGAGCACTTCTTGACTCCCACGCCAAGGCCCTCCCCCCCAACCCCCGCTGAGTTCCCAAACGAGCGAGAACACACGGACGCCGGGAATGTGCAGCGGAGAAGAGGCGATGCGTTCTCTGCCGCGGGAGAAAAGAGTTTTTTTTATCAGACGCTCCAAAAACTCCAGCTCACTCACTCGGTCTTCTCCTTTCCACTGTTCAGCATCAGCCAAAAAAATGCATAACAGAGAAGAAGAAAATCATATATAAGTCGCACTGGAGTATAAGTCGCATTTTTTAGGGAAATGTATTCAATAAAATCCAAGACCAAGAACAAACATTTCATCTGTAAATGCAGTTTAAAATAATAACAGATGAGAGAACATGGTGAATAGGTGTACGTATGCTAACGCTAACACCTTCAGCTACATGACGTATGCTAACGCTAACACCTTCAGCTACATGACGTATGCTAACGCTAACACCTTCAGCTACATGACGTATGCTAACGCTAACACCTTCAGCTACATGACGTATGCTAACGCTAACACCTTCAGCTACATGACGTATGCTAACGCTAACACCTTCAGCTACATGACGTATGCTAACGCTAACACCTTCAGCTACATGACGTATGCTAACACTAACACCTTCAGCTACATGACGTATGCTAACGCTAACACCTTCAGCTACATGACGTATGCTAACGCTAACACCTTCAGCTACATGACGTATGCTAACACTAACACCTTCAGCTACATGACGTATGCTAACGCTAACACCTTCAGCTACATGACGTATGCTAACGCTAACACCTTCAGCTACATGACGTATGCTAACGCTAACACCTTCAGCTACATGACGTATGCTAACGCTAACACCTTCAGCTACATGACGTATGCTAACGCTAACACCTTCAGCTACATGACGTATGCTAACGCTAACACCTTCAGCTACATGACGTATGCTAACGCTAACACCTTCAGCTACATGACGTATGCTAACGCTAACACCTTCAGCTACATGAGGCACAGACAGAACTATGGTAAGTGTCTGGTATGTTAGCGTAACTTTGCTAAACTTGTTAGCATAAAGAACATGCTAACAAGTTTAGCAAAGCATCAGTTTTACCCCAAATCACTAAATCCACTGAATTCTTCTTCCTCTGTGTCACTTCTAAACAACTCCACAAACTCCAGAGGAAGAGGAAGTGCAGATTCTTCTTCTGCGTCGCTTTTTTTTTCCATTTTTTGTTCTCTAGTCGGACCTGCACAGATGCTGCTACGCTTTCCGCCGGTGCTCATTTGTCACGCGGACAAGGTAACCGGGCAAAACGCGATTCTACTGCGTCAGCGAACGGCCAAGGAAAAGGAGAAAAAGGAGAAAAGGAGAAAAGGACCAGCTTCAGCGCGAGTTACACGAAAAGACTCAAAAACTACCGTTCTTTTGCCTTTTGATGGTGAACTGTAATGAGTGACGCTTCTTGTGTCGTTGCTGTGCCTGGAATGCTCCATAGCATGGCATTAAACGTGTCCGTCGCCATGGAGACAAGCGGGCAAGTCAAATATCAGGCCAGATGTGCACGGAGCTGATCGCACTTACAGTAACAACAAATGTGTTTCCGGGTATTTGTGAGCAATACAAAGACTTGTTCATGCAATATAAATACTTTAATGCTGTAATGCAAGAGTGTCACAGAGAGAGCAGAGCTTTTGAGTAGTAGTAGTAGTAGTAGTAGTAGTAGTAGTAGTAGTAGTAGTAGTTGTTGTTGTAGTTTGAGTAGTAGTTGTATTAGTAGAAGTATAGTTCTATTTTGTGATTTCCGGTTAAATAAAAGTATACATAAAAAATAATAAATATATTTTTAAAAAGTGAAACATGACAAAAGACAGAAATGATGCTTTATTTGTTCTGTTATTGTCCAATAAATATGTGATGTCTGGAGTCTCATCATTTAAAACCACACAGTGCTTTACATCCGTCAGGCGTTCCCTCGTGGCGATTTGTGTTTGCACTCCATCTCCTGGCAGCAGAGGGAATTACCACGAGCTGAAGAAACAAAACGTCAACACAAATGTTTGCACGTGGTTTATGGTCTGTAAGTATTATTGCCTCACAGCCACGTTCCATGTACTTTCCCCTCAAATCGAGCTAAACTAGCGCAAAAGTCTAAGATGGTCACTCAGTTTGGACTGGGACAGATCGGGGGAGGACGAGGAGTGACCGGACGAGCGGGAGGACATCTCTGTGCACGAGGAGTGACCGGACGAGCGGGAGGACATCTCTGTGCACGAGGAGCGACCGGACGAGCGGGAGGACATCTCTGTGCACGAGGAGCGACCGGACGAGCGGGAGGACATCTCTGTGCACGAGGAGTGACCGGACGAGCGGGAGGACATCTCTGTGCACGAGGAGCGACCGGACGAGCGGGAGGACATCTCTGTGCACGAGGAGCGACCGGACGAGCGGGAGGACATCTCTGTGCACGAGGAGTGACCGGACGAGCGGGAGGACATCTCTGTGCACGAGGAGCGACCGGACGAGCGGGAGGACATCTCTGTGCACGAGGAGCGACCGGACGAGCGGGAGGACATCTCTGTGCACGAGGAGCGACCGGACGAGCGGGAGGACATCTCTGTGCACGAGGAGTGACCGGACGAGCGGGAGGACATCTCTGTGCACGAGGAGCGACCGGACGAGCGGGAGGACATCTCTGTGCACGAGGAGGACATCTCTGTGCACAAGGAGTGACCGGAGGCGTGGAAACGTCCTGACTCAGCGCGGACGGGCGGAACCTTCCCCTGTGTTTTTTCCCTTTAGCCAAAACGTGACGTATGAATGAGTGATGACCGGGGGGCCGGACAGTGACCCCCGGAGCCCCCGGAGCAGAGGCAGGACGAGCAGCGCACTGGGAACAAAGCCAAGGACACAGAATGTATGTGGACATCGGCGAATTATTCAACCAAAAAGCTAAAAGTGACTACAATAAAGAGCATTTTAATGAGCTGAAGGACTGGGCGGGTTATAAAGGCGAATGAAGCAAGTACTAAACCAAGACTACTTCAAATACAAGTACGTGAAGGAAATATAACTGGAACGACAAAAACTGCATCCTGGTCTTGGAGCGGTGCAACACGCAAACGCTCAAATCGTCCAAAACGCTCGAGATGAAGCTGTTAAAGTCGTAACTGACTCACAAAAGCTTGAACTCGAGTCAGATCTGAGCATCGTGACTGACGACGACACAATATCAGGTTTTTGCTTTAAAAAGTTACGATTTAACAGTTTTTTATTGATTATTGAGACAAAACCAAACAAAATCTTTCATTTTCTTTCATTCCCATTGTCACACACGCCGTCCTCAAGTCTGACCAGATTCACCAAACTTTTCTAAAAGATAAATTAAAGGTGACGTGACAATAGCAGCCTGGGAAAAAAGGACTTTACAAGACTTTTCTGAACTAAAACGACATCATATTTGCTTCTAAAATAGTCATAATTATACGTTTCTTTTGTGTACTCACTCGTTGTATTATGTTGTGTGCACATAGTACGCCTATTTAAAGATAATTAAAAAAGATTAAAGTGCAATTAAAGCCGCAAGCGGCATCGAACGGCCCTCGCAGAACGGGCTTTTTAAAAATAAAAATAAAAAAATAAATCCTAAAGCTTATTTTTATCCTGTAGCAGATTTAAAATTCTCTTTTTGGTTTATACATGTTGTTTTATCTTTGTTCATCGTTTTTATGTCGCACCGAATCACCAAAAACAAGCTCTTATTTTGGTGAATTCCGTTCATTGACAACGGAAATAAACCTTTTCTGACTCTGACAGTATCAGAGTCTCACAATTATCGATTAAACAAATAATGACCCTGAGTCGATTTTAAAGTTTAAAACACCGAACGACTGAATTAAGTCTAAACCGGGACAAGTCCGACTCCTGCAAAATGAATCCTGGGAATCATTATGAAAAAACCTGCTCTGTTTTCGCTCCGTTCCCTCCGGCGCTCACAAAACGGCGATTTCACTCAAATTTATACCATTTAAACGGCCGAGGAAAAACAACTATTAAAGTAAAAAGAGCATTAATGGGGCTGTGGCCGCGCTCGTGTTCTGAAGCGTCCGCGGAGTCTTACGTTTCATTTTGTTTGCTTATTTCCCTCATGTGTCACTGTGACATTACGGCGAGCGCTTTAGGAGCACGAGGGGAGGCCGGGATATACGAGCGCGGGAAGCAGCCGAGCAAACTGCAATTTACGGCGGGGATAAAGTGAGGAGCGCGCGGCGGAGTTTGGCGTCCAAAAACACGTTTAATGTGGGAAGAGTTGGGAATCAGGAAGAGGAAAGTTACTGAATTATAAACTCAACTTTGTGTCAAGTGTGAATGAGTTTAGGAAATGTGGCCCACGCAGCAATCAGAACCAGGAACTACACCTGAACTAGACTGAACTTGGACTGGACCAAACCAGGACTAAACCAGGGCCAAACCAGGACAAAACCAGGACTAAACCAGGGCCAAACCAGGACTAAACCAGGGCCAAACCAGGACTAAACCAGGACTAAACCAGGACTAAACCAGGACTAAACCAGCACTAAACCAGGGCCAAACCAGGACTAAACCAGGACTAAACCAGGACTAAACCAGGACTAAACCAGGGCCAAACCAGGACTAAACCAGGACTAAACCAGGACTAAACCAGGACTAAACCAGGACTAAACCAGGACCAAACCAGGACTAAACCAGAACTAAACCAGGGCCAAACCAGGACTAAACCAGGACTAAACCAGGATCAAACCAGGATCAAACCAGGACCAAACCAGAATCAAACCAAACCAAGGCCAAACCAGGGCTAAACCAGGACAAAACCAGGACAAAACCAGGACCAAACCAGGTCTAAACCAGGATCAAACCAGGACAAATATAACCCCAGCTTAAGCCACTTATAAACTTTGTGTGTATTGTTTAGTCTGTAACTAGGGACGTCAAGATTATTTGGTTGATAAATATTCACGATTATCGACAATATACACTTTACAATGTGTTCTCTGGTTGTGTTCTGTTTGTTCATGTGCTTTTTTAAATTATTTTTTACATATATATTTTTTAAAAATCTGTTTCAGAAAATCGGAAAAAGCATAATTTTGAGCGCTGTCTTCATCTAATTATCATTATTATGATGATGTTATCTTAGAGCCATGTGAGTGGATTGGGGGATATCCCACTGCTTCACTTGTGTGTGTGAAAAAGCCGCTCTAAAGCCGTTTAAGTGGACAAAAGAAATGGCTGTGTAAACTAGTGAAGTGCAGAAGGATTAGTGCGATATAGGAAAGACTTAGCAAGGCTTAAATATCGACTTATTTCACAGTTTGAAAAGTAGCTACTCCGGCTTTAATTAGACGCTAAAACAATCAGCGACAGAAATGGAACAGAAAAGTATTCAAACTTCACTTTTACAACATTTGGTGTTGTAAAAGTGTCATTTTGGTGGAATAACGTGAACGCTGCCTCCGCCCACACTCGCCTCACAGTTTCATCCAGTATTTACAAAGGCGTTTACATTATTTACTCGACGACGCTCCCAAAACTTTATTACAACTTTTCCATTTCCGTCACCGTATAATAGTCAACGTGCGGGTTTTTTTGTGCCGTCACCGAAATTTGTATTCATCCTGGTTTAGTTTTAAGTTTGTTCTCTTTTTTTTTAAATATATTTGTTATATACTGTAAAATATGTGTACATATGTATATATTTGGGTATATGTGGCCATAAATGTATAACTGAAAATGTATGTGCAAATGTATGTTAACATCACATTTTTTCTATTTTTATTTTTTATTATTATTATTATTCTATTGTTTTGTATATATTTGTTTTGTATTTTTTGTATTTATTTATTTTTTCTGTATAATTTGTGTGTTGCTGTTGTCATTGTTTGTCTCACTAAAAAGCTAAAATATATATATTTCAATATTTTTTTTTTTTAAATTATTATTAATTTTTTAATTCAGGTTTAGTCCCCACTTGATCCGGCTTCATTCCATGTTTTCTTTTGGTTTTCAACGTCACTGAAAATACAGATTTATGGGTCAAATAAGTCTTTGCTCATAAAAAAAATAATTACACTTATCTAACATTTTTAGTGTTGTAATGACATAGAAAATGAGGTTACGCACACATTTAGGGAGTCGTGTTCTCCCAAACGCATTTACAAGACGGATGAAGCGCACTGAGAGCAGCAAATAATGAAATAATCTACGTTATCTTCTGTTGAAAAATGTCCATAAAGCCTGACATTATATGAACTCATAGGTGTATTTAACGGGGTTTCACTCTTAAAACTGCTCACGCTCTTGTGTAAAACTGACGGATGGTTTGGTTTCTCAGGTGATGTGAAGAAAGATTTTCCTCAACTGTTTTCTGAATGTTTAATGCAAAATAAAGTGACGCAGGCCGTTCATAACACACAGAAATGCTCTTGCACGCTTGAACAAATGGACTTAGATGTTACGTAGCTTTACTAAGGACAATTGTGACAATAACGGGGGGAAATAAATCTAAGTCACTTTAATACAGACAAGGGAAAGAATTTGCACTCAATTAAAAGTAACATTACTTAAAGAATATTACGGTTTATGAGTTATGCACTCAGACAAACAAAAATAGTATGATGAGGTTTGATTCCGCTCATTTTGTGTAACAACTGAAAACAATAAAGCAAGAATAAACCAAGATTTAGACCGGACTAAACATGTTTTTAAAGATTTTTTGGATGTCGAGATTATTTGATTAACCAATAATCAAGATGAAAAAATACTTTTTAATCGTGAACATTTTAGAAGCCGAACTAAGTCATTTAAGATTCAAGCTATATCAAAAACGTAGAAATAAACGTAGAATGTTCTTTTCTTTTGCTAATTGTTGAATTACCATCACTTTTCTCATTCACAACGTTTGATTTCATAGACGTGACAATGTGAATAAACGTGCATTTTATTGTTGTTTTGTCGTGGTGGAAATTATTGTGCAAAATCATAAAAAATCACTATGTTACTTATAATGTACAATAATCACAATCTTAGACTTTTGGGCATGTTACTCTATCTCTACATCTCTAACAATCATAATCCTAGGTTGGATCACGTTTAATACCATTAGCATTAGCATTAGCATTAGCATTAGCATTAGCATGAACATAACTCTGCAGAGCCACAAACACCTGAGCTCATGTGTTTACCTCACACACATAAAACTGGAGCTTTCATCAGCAGAATTCACACAAACAAAAAAACGCAGGAAATTCTTTCACATTTGTCTTGTCTGCCACATAAAGGATGCGTAACGCTAAAGCTCATCCTTTTTCTACCGCTCTGCGCTGCCAGACACTCTCTCCAGCTCTTTCAGCAGCTTTCTTCAAAAAGGAGCGTTTCGATACGACAATTATAATAAAAACGTGTATTTAGTCGATGTCATTTTCAACACCAAATAATATCGTCTTTGGTATTATTGTTGTAGTTCTGATAAAACTCAAGATAAAACTCAAGAGCATATTTTTTACAAGTATTCATGAAAATAACTGATGGTTTCATTGTATTTCAGTATCAATACTTGTTTAATACGTGTTTAACAATCTATATCTATACTACGTGACCAAAAGTATAACTCACCGCACTGTAGTACCGAGCACAGTGCCACTTTCTGCTTTTAATATATTTTTGAAAATTTCTCCCACAACTGTAACACAATTTGTACGTCTCTGTGCCGTTGTAAAGTGCTTGATAAATAAACATGAATTATTAATTGAATGAATAAAAAAATGTGTTAAAATTGCCAGCCCTTAAAGCAGAACAAAGTAACATTTTCATATTTTTTCCGGGTCGTTTGAAGTGTCCGTCGTCGCCCCCTGCTGTCTGTGGGCGGAAAACCAGCCAACGACAACTCTCCTGAGAAACCCTGACCCTTTTTTCATATGTGGCAATGTGAAATGTTTTCGTATGTGATTATACTGTCTTCTTATAACAAAGAAAGAAAGAAAAAACTAAGACACAATTAAATTAGCGTCTATATTGCGACTAGGTCATTCCACAAGGGACCAGCAGGGGGCGCTCAATCGTCCGAGTTAATCAGTTCTGCTTCATAGTTCCCCACAGACCAAAAACAGACCAAATGAGACCACGAACTCATGTTAATTTCACAATAAATGTCCGAAAACAACCGCAAGATTCGAGCTAATATGATAATTTGAGCTCGTTATTCGCGCCGGTTCAGATCTCATGTGACGCATTTATTATCTCTCGATCTGTCTCTCTTCAAAACAAGCCAAAGGGAGGGAAAAACCGCACGCTTCTGGTTTATCAATCAGAAGCACTCGACATGCAGCGCGCTGATCTCACAGCGACGTGCTTTTCGATCCGAGTCAGAGCCACTTTACGAGTTCTGAAGTGAAGCAGACGATCGGAACAGAAGAGGATCGGGCGAGATGGACATTGGACAATCTAATGACACATTTATAGACAACATAAGAGCCTATAAAGATTTAATTGGAGTCTTTGTGACCTTTTTTTGTTGCCATATTTGAGTTATGTCGATAGTTTTATGGCTAATAATAATAATACATTTTTGGGGGAACAGAGAGCGCTGGTTCAATCCCAGTTCTGTCAAACAAAGTAGTAACGCAGCAATATATAAACTTCCAAAAAGGAAAAAAAATAGCACCCTCATGTGGCAGGTGTCGAAAGCTCGGGTTACACTTTCCGCATATACATTCCACGTGTAATGAGACGTGGGGAAGACGTGGGCAGTATTTATAGTCTGCGTGGGCTTCGTGCGGTGTCGGCAGTAGAAATCTGAGCTAGCTGCTACGAAATCCGTCCGCAGAGTTGCTACTAATTTTTTCCCTGACGCCAACGCGGAAAAGCAGGTCCACGTGGGCAGCGCGCGAGGGCGTGTCGCCAAGAATGATGACACGTCGCCGCGTCAAGCACAAACCTACATTAAGGACGTCTGACGCCCGAGTGCGCGGTGCGGTTTATTCAGTTTTCAATCTCAGTTCGATCAGAGTACTTGAGCAAGACACTTCAACAGGAAGTTGCTTACCTGGAGAATGAATGAATGAGGCAATGGGGAAAATGATGCATTATCGTCTGCATTAAGTATATTTTCACTGACATGTGTCTTATGTGTGTAAAGGTGAAGTTTTGTTAACAAAGAAAACTCTTCTTTAGAGAGTGAGATAAAACCTCCCCTCTGTCTACAATAGCATCATAAGACCTTTAAAACAAACCAGTCAAGTGTTAATGAGGTAGAGCTGGACAGACCTCAGACTCCTCCCTTTGGTGACAAACTATTTGATCTTAGGAGAGAATAAATTCTAGCTAAATGTAAATTACTTCCATCAGATTGAAAAGGACTTTCTGATGGAAGTCTGATGAACAACTAGTGGACGGACGAGGCATTACACCAACAAGAAAACCTGCATTTTCATGTGAGTCGGGACAAACAGGCGGCACGAAGACCCAAAAGAAAAAAATCACATCATGCACCTTCAATTATGAGAATTGCAGAATATGTTTTTAAAAAATTGTGAAGAATTTTGAGGAATTTTGAAGGATCTCGAAAACGCAAGAGCAAACGGTTAAATGTTCAAATATAAGGTATAAAGTCGGCCACGGCGGCTCCTCTCAGCTCACACAGAGACATTCGGTATGAAGTGTCTGCAATCAGGCGTTTTCTATCAGCGAGAGTGAACCTCCACAAATCAATGTGTTCTGGGCGAAGGAGCCGAACCTTTTATTTAAGCCACATTGTTACGCTCGGGACGACGTCATTGCAATCAAATGTGATTCTCCGACACACAAAGAAAGACATCTATAGTCCTCTAATCCCATTGATTTTGTTCTTGGTTCAGTTCTACCTCATGATAGATAATAACCCCTTTTGTCAAGGGTCAAAGCCTCTCATTTCTCACTACGTCAAATGACTTTAAAGGACACATATTACGCTTGTCGTGGCGTTCTTCCCTCGACAGAAACACCTGGAGCTGTGTTTGGCGTCATTCACACTTGTTTTGTTCATTCTGAGCTCTTCTCCTCAGAAAACACTCAAAGGCAGCGCTCCGGACGTCTCCAGCGCCGTTTTTCATTCCGTACATCGTCGTCATCGTCGTGTCGCGAGTTCGAATCCCGACGCCGGCGATGTACCGCGTGTCCTCCCTTCTCTATCATCCCACATTTCACACGTCACTCTCCTGTCTAATAAAGCCAAAGAGCAACAAAATCTTACAAAAAACAAAAAAAAATTAAACTGGAGGCAAGCTAGCTTTTGTTCATTACCATTAGCAATTCCTTCTGCTGCCAGCAGATGGAGCGCATACAATTCTTGACGAAGGAACGCCCCCAGACATAAAGCAACGTACGCTTTCAGTAGATACCGTATTTTCCGGACTATAAGTCGCACCTTTTTTCATAGTTTTGGCCGGGGTGCGACTTATACTTATATTTATACTTATATACTTATACTCCGGAGCGACTTATATGTGATATTATTTGTTATTTTAACACTTGCAACTGCATTTCATACTCAAGTGCGATTTATACATGTTTTTTTCTTCTCTATTATGCATTGTTTGGCTGGTGCGACTTATACTCAGGTGCGACTTATAGTCCAGAAAATACGGTACATTATTTTGAGTTCTAAAACGTGAGATAAACACAACACAAACAATAGTAACGATGCATAATATGTGTCCAATAAGATGATTTGAATTAGCGCTCGATCTAATTCATCCCATCAGCCTCTCTGCTCAGATTACCCACAATGCCACAGCGCGCCACTGCCAGGTAAAGCCCACACTGCCAGTTCAGGTGTCGGGAAAGAAACGCACCTGCCGCATTCTGCATTCAGGAATTCACATGGATTGAAGCCCAATGTCACAAGGGGCGTCTCTTCTCCTGTCTGTCTGTCCCGCTCGCACCCCCCGCCCGCTCGCACCCCCCGCCCGCTCGCACCCCGCCCGCCCCCCGCCCGCCCCCCACCCGCCCGCTCGCTCACGTGTGGCGCTCGAGCCGAATTGGAAACATATTACTCCATCAATCACTTACTGTCGCCGCGAACACTGGCCACGTCCAAACGCCGAGCGGCTTCGTTTGACGCCGCAACGTTCCAAATCGCCCATTTCTCTTTTTGCTTTGCCGGAAATGTTCCATAGTGTAGCATTAAGAGGATTGTGGGTGGAGATTTAATGCCACAGAGTGAAGCGTTAACGTTTCCACGGAGACGAGCGGCAGTGGCAGCTCTGAAGTGCATTATATGTGGTGTAATTGTGGCAGTAAAACATATTTGTTTTGACCTTGTTTATGGTTCATATTTCTGTAATTAGTGGCACATCAACATGGGGGAAAAAACACACAAAAGAATTATAATTATCGTCTCAAGGCTGGTGGTGTTATGTGTGTAATTACTATGCCACTATTAATTCATCAAATAACATAAACTGTTTAGATATTTCTCACAAAATCTGTGACTTTGTAATGATTTGTAACTGTACTGTATTACTGATATATAATATATATTATATGTTTGTTCACCAAAAATAAATAAATAAATAAATAGAGTGATGAGGGAAGCACAAATCAAGATAAGATATTCCTTTATTGTCCCACATGGGGAAATGTCATTGTTGCAACGCAGGAAGATCCAGAGGTAGATCCAGAAGAACAGATCACTTATAGGAAGTTTAAAAACACTTTCAGTAGAAGATCTCCTATAAACAAAAACTCCTATAAACAAAACAAAAAATACCCACATAATTTCACAAAATATAAAAAATCATCTGGTTTAAAGCAATTTTTAGGATTTACTACTTAAATGTTGACTCTACAATACATTATCTGCAGATATATCACATATTTTACCACAATACGATTCTAGAATCTTTACAATGACATTTTTACCTTGAGAATTTAAAATGTTTGCGTTTTATTTTTTACACAAAGGCTTAAATGACGGACGACTCATTGAACTAAAATGCGTTAAAGATAAATATATTTAAAATGTTGCTAAAAATGATACACATTTTTCCTTAGAATAGCACATTTTTTAGGTTTATAATTGTACTTCCTGTTTGTAAATCGATAGTCGAAAGTAAATTACCTATCTACCTGTCTATTGTCACTTTTTAAAAATTACACGAATAAAAACACATGAGAGCACCTTTATTTTGTCGAATTATAATGTTAAAGGGTCAAAAAAGTTGTTTATTTTGTGTATGATGTCACTTCCTGTCACATTCAACAGCTTTTTCAACGTTTTCTCCACAAACAGCTGCTCGATTGGTGTAAAACTGTCATGTATATGTACAACAGGTAAAAATACACCAAATAACGCCATAATTAGATCATCATACTTCATAAGGCGCTGGTACAGCTGGCAGCCCGGTGTAAACGCTCTCTCTTCTTTCTCACACTTATTGCTTTATCTCCTATATTTTGTAAATATAATTAGTATATTTTTTCTATTTTACTGTACGATAGGGACACGCGCTGGAATAGTTTTTTAATTCAACCGTTTTTGACTTTTTTGGCTGGATTTGAGCGTTTTTCGTTGCGTTCGTTGTGTTGTTGTTGTTGTGACGTGAGCTAGCTCCGAGCGAGCCCACCAGCCCCCCCCGCGCCCTCCGGCCGCGCTAAAGTACGGCGTGTCGTCGGTACACGTTTATATTCACGTTTATATGAAAGAGGAACTTCACGAACGATCGGGACACGCACTGGAATCGCTTTAAATTAACTTGTTTTGACTTTATTCGGCTGGATTGAGTGTTTTCGTCGTGTCGTTGCGATTTGTCTTGGCTCTGAGTCCCCCGGCTCCGGCCCCGCCCGGCGCCGTACCGCGTTTACACAAAGGAGGAACTCATGAAACTGCGGAGAACAGTCGTCTTACCCGGAGATCGTCACGTTATCCCGGCGGACATCCTAAGGAAAACGCAACGAGGCAGACGGGCTGGACGTAAACTCCGAGAGAAGAGAGGGACAAACAGGAAGTCGGTTCCCGCCGTAGTCATGGGTAACGTGAGGTCCCTTCAAAATAAAATGACGGAAATAGCGAGCCTCATGGGGTCCCAGAGGATTTATAGGGACAGCAGCGTCTTGATTTTCACAGAGACCTGGTTAACAGCAGAAATGCCAGACTCTATTGTAGGTTTGGACAATTTTCATCTGCTGCGGGCGGACAGAACGAGAGAATGCGGAAAGAAGAGAGGTGGAGGTCTGGCTGTGTATGTGAACACGAGCTGGTTCAAACCCGAACACTGCACAGTGAGGGAGCAGCTATGTAACAAGGATATTGAACTATTGGCTATTGGCATGAGGCCATATTATCTGCCCCGGGAGTTCTCACATGTGATTTTGATCGCAGTCTATGTGGCCCCGTCTGCCAATGCTGAAAATGCTTGTGAAGCACTGCTCTCCTGCACTTGTAGGCTGCAAACACAGCATCCACAGGCTCTCTTCCTCATCTCTGGTGACTTTAACCACGCTTCTCCCTCTTCTGTTCTACCAACATACACCCAGTATGTTACCTGCCCCACCAGAGAGAATAGAACATTGGACTTGTTTTTTGCCAACACCAAGGAGGCTTATTCCTCTTCCCCCCTCCCTCCCCTGGGCAGCTCGGACCACAACCTTGTACATCTGAGGCCTGTGTATGAACCCATCGTGCGCAGGCAGCCTGTGGTGTCCCGTGAGGTGAGGATGTGGTCTGCTGAGAGTGAGGAGGCTCTGAGGGACTGCTTCAGCACCACTGTCTGGACTGAGCTTTATGACCCACATGGGGAGGACATCAACACCATCACAGAGTGCATCACGGACTACATCAACTTCTGTTTTGAGAACATTGTTCCCTCCCGGACGGTGCGGTGTTTTCCAAACAACAAGCCATGGATTAACCGTGAACTGAAGGCTCTGCTGAAGGAGAAGAAGAGAGCCTTCAGGTCAGGGAACAAGGAGGAGCTGAGGACTGTGCAGAAGGAGCTGAGGAGGAAGATCAGGCAGGCTGAGGCCGGCTACAAGAGGAGGATGGGGGAGCAGCTGCAGCAAAAGAACATTCAGGGAGTGTGGAGGAGCCTGAAAACCATCTCGGGCTTCAAAATCCCCCCTGCCCAGACAGAGGGGGATCTACAGTGGGTGAATGATTTAAATGCTCACTTCTTGAGGTTTGATCGGTCACCCGCCCCTCCCCCTGCACAGCTGCATGCTCCCTCTTCCACAGCTGGACAATGCCCTGCATCTGTTCCTCTTCGCTTATCTGCCCCGGACCATCAGCTCCCCACTTCGCCTGGACTCACCCATCCCCCCAGCACACGGTCCCCCTGCCAACCACTGACTGTCACAGCAGCACAGGTGAGGAGTGAGCTGAAGAGGATTAAAGTGAGGAAGGCAGCAGGACCTGATGGCATCAGCCCCAGGCTCCTTAAGTCCTGCGCAGATGAACTGTGTGGAGTTATGGAGCATGTCTTCAACATGAGCCTGAAGCTGAGGCTGGTACCACAGGTCTGGAAGACCTCCTGTCTGGTACCTGTGCCTAAGACACCGCGCCCCAAAGACCTCAACAGCTTCAGGCCAGTGGCTCTCACGTCCCACCTGATGAAGACACTGGAGCGGCTAGTCCTGGACCACCTCCGCTCCACCGTGAGCTCAGCCATGGACCCGCTGCAGTTTGCATATCGGTCTGGCATCGGAGTGGAGGACGCCGTCATCTCCCTGCTGCACCCCTCTCTCTCTCACCTGGAAAAGCCTGGCAGCTCTGTGAGGATCCTGTTCTTCGATCTCTCCAGTGCCTTCAACACCATCCAGCCGCTGCTCCTGAGGGACAAGCTGGAGACGGCTGGTGTGGAGTATGACCTGGCAGAGTGGATCCTGGACTACCTCACAGACCGACCCCAGTTTGTGAGAGCCCGGAACTGTGTGTCTGACACTCGGACCTGCAGTGTGGGGGCGCCCCAGGGCACTGTCCTCGCGCCCTTTCTCTTCACCCTTTACACTGCAGACTTCAGACATGACACGGACAGCTGTGTCCTGCAGAAGTTCTCTGACGACTCTGCCATCATCGGACTCATCACGGACGACGATGACGCGGAGTACAGAGGACTGGCGCAGGACTTTGTGGACTGGTGTCAGCGGAACCACCTCCTCATCAACGCGGGGAAGACCAAGGAGATGGTGGTGGACTTCCGCAGACGCCACCCCACTGCCCCCTCACCAGTGAACATCCAGGGACGGGACATTGAGAGAGTGGACTCATACAAGTACCTGGGTGTTCATCTGAACCACAAACTGGACTGGACTCATAACACAGACACACTGTATAGGAAGAGCCAGAGTCGGCTCTACCTCCTGAGGAGACTCAGGTCTTTTGGAGTGACAGGGCCACTCCTGAAGACCTTCTATGACTCTGTGGTGGCATCAGCCCTCCTGTACGGTGTGGCCTGCTGGAGCAGCAGCATCACAGAGAGGGAGAGGAGGAAGCTGGACAGAGTCATCAAGAAGTCCAGCTCCGTCCTGGGCTGTGCTCTGGACTCGGTGCAGGAGGTGGGGGACAGGAGGGTCCTGGCTAGATTCACATCTATGCTGGACCATGAGTGTCGCCCCCTGCAGGACACTCTGTCCACTCTGGAGAGCAGCTTCAGTGACAGACTGATCCACCCTCGATGTGCGAAGGAAAGGTTCCGTAGGTCTTTCCTTCCTGCTGCTGTCAGACTTTATAACAAAAACTGTTAGTCCTGAACACTCGCAATACTGACCTAACCTAATACTGATGTGCAACTCTGTCATATGTGCAATTGCTGTTGGAATTCATGTGCAATTCATGTGCAATTCACGTGCAATTCATGTGCAATCTATGTGCTGTCGTGACACATATTCATGTGCAATTACTGTCGTGATCACATGCAATGGTATTTATGTATTTATTTATTTGTCTATGGGAGTTTTTATTTATTTATAGGAGATCTTCTACTGAAAGTGTTTTTCAGACTTCCTATAAATGATCTGTTCTTCTGGATCTACCTCTGTATCTTCCTGCGTTGCACCAATGAAATTTCCCCATGTGGGACAATAAAGGAATATCTTATCTTATCTTATCTTATCTTATCTTAAAAACCTGTCATACGCCCCTTTAAAAACCATCAGCCTTTTACACGCCACGACCAGCTTTTCCCTGTAGCATCGCTTGCGTTTTCCGACCGTCTCCCACCTCCCCCTCCCCTGCGTCCCCCCCCCCAACCGACGCCCCGTTGACAGCCTCTATTACGCTCTACGTCGATCTGGTCTTTGTTCCGACACAAGCCGCCGCCCATCTCCCCCCCCCCCCGGCGCCGTGCCAACACATCACATGAAGAAGAGGGCGGAGTGGCACGTCGCGTTTCATCAGCGACAATCTCTCGCCGCGTTCTTCCAGCCTTTGTTTTTTCGGGAGACGGGAGAAGAAAAGGGGCAGAAGAAGAAGGGGGCGGCGGTTTTGAAGTTTTTGGTGTCGTTCCGTGAGTGACATGTAATGAGAAAGCGGCGAGGGCTCAGGTTGTACCCGTCAAAGCGCCGCGTGCGTCTGTCGAGTGAAGGACGGACGCGATTCGAGCGGCGACGCCCGGAGGTTCGTGGAGAGACATCCGGCGACAAATCTACGTTGGGTTATGGGGATGTCGCGATTATTTTTGACTAATTGGACATAATGTAATCGCGAGAACAGGAAAGATAAAGAGAGAGTCGTAGCTGTAGCAATGAGTCATTTCAGTTCAGTTTATGCGACATAAAGTACAAGGACAAGAGACATTTAGACGTTTGAAAAAAGGTAATTATAGTTCATTTTGACAACTTGGACCACTCATTAAACTAGAATGTGGTTAAAATAAATGTATTTCCAATTTTACTTAAAAAAATCCCAGAATATTGCCATTTTTTTAGGTTTATAATTGTACTTCCTGTTTGTAATTGACGACATCACACAAGGGAATTACCGAGCAAACACTGGGCCAAAACTCATCTAATGTCACAATCTTTTTGACAAATAAAAATATATGAGACTGACTTTATTTTTGTTGAATTAACGTTTAGAGTCAAAAAAGTTGTATTCTTTTGAGTAAAATTCTTCATAAACTCTGGATGGACTGAGTGTCCCGGGTGTGATGTCACTTCCTGTCATTTTCTACAGATTTTTTCCCACTTTTCTCCACAAACAGCCGCTCGATCGGTGTAAAACTACAACACATTATTCATTCATCACAGGTTTGAACGCACAAAATAAAGTCAAAATCGTAAAATCGTAAAAACCTGTGACGTTTTCTGTTCCGCGCAATCATCGTGACTCTGACATTCGCAATCGTGACATCCGATACCAGAAACGTACACGTAACTACTCCGGCGCCGCCCGCTCGTCTCCATGGAGATGTCACTGCTTGGCCTGGTTCTGACATGCAGCTGATGCAACCGTGTCAAATACAGCACTCTCGTAATCGAATACACGCGAGAGAGAGATACGCTTAATGCCATACTGTGGAACATTTCAGGTAAAGTATTAACATGAGAACAAGCAGGGGGCGGAGCAAGGGGGAAACAAGGGGGCGGACCCTTGACTAGAAAAGTTACATTCAATGCGACAGAATAGATAATAGACTCGCACACATAAAACAGCGAGACTAAACTTTGAGCGAAACCTGGACTTGACCAGGACTAAATAAGGACTATCCACGGGTTTCAGAATGATGAGAAACTACGACCGTTTCCATAGCGATTAACAATTGAAAACTAAATAGTGCAGCTTTAGAACTGGATAGAACACAGGAAGCTGAATCCCATGAATTGAATATAGTCGAGATCAGGGAGTCGGATCTCTCCTTCACTGTGGAACTCCTCAAGGTTTCTACTTTTCCCCAAAGAAGTTTAGCGTTTTTTCCTTGAGGGTCTAAGGCCCTTGGGACATTTCTTGGGACACGGGATGCTGGGACATTGCCAAGTCCCTATGTACATATGTCTATTCATAGGCTTCTGACCTTTTTCTGTTATCGACACCATTTTGAGGATGTCTGACCTTTAAAAAAGTAGAATATTATGTGTTGAATTGTTAAAGCAGCACTGCGTAAGGTCCACGGTGCTACTACTGGCATTAGAACGTTCTCCAAGAAGACAGCTGGGCTTTTTGCCATTCTCTGGAGTGTTAGACGTGGAGACAAGCACGTGCCCGAGTCAGGTTTGTGGAGAAACAAGCCCCTTCGCAGCAAGAGTGCATGTATTTCCAAGTTTTCCCAGCAAAATAAAAAACAGAATTAACAAATTGTCTATTTTTTTGGCTGAAATCTTTAATTAAGTTACTCGTGCTTGGAATAAAAAGTCTATTTTTTGGGGAGAAAATATAAGATTTTACACATTAACACATTTAGAAGGTTGCAAAGTTGAAACAAAGTGAGGAAAATACCTAGATTATGAAGCATCGTGGATTAGTTATGGAAGTTGTCACACGCTGGACATTTTGGAGAGACATTTTTAGTATCAATTTACGCGATTCAACCACCAACCAGGTCTAAAATGCATTTAATTAAACAACTTGATGCATTTGGAAGAACGTTAAACTCGCGTTGATTGCACCAAGTGATTTTCCAGGTATTTCTTTTCCTGTTCAAAAGAGTACAATATTCAGCCATCTTTAAATTAAGACCCCAAAAGAAGCCCAGAATCCTTCACCATTACCACAGATCTTTTACCTCCCCCGCCCTGCGCCCCCCCGACGATCCCAAACAAACCAAAGTAAAACACTCGACTTGGCCAGAGGAGGACAAAAGGGACACTTACTGATTTTTGTCCAGCGCCAGGAGCAGCCGTTCACCTTCCACTTCAATCTGCAGCTTCAGAGACGACGGGTGCTTCTGCTGAGGAGAGAGGGCACCAAATTACACCTGCCACGATAACAACGACAGGGATTTATCACTTTACGTCGGCCTGAGAAGATGTTTGGCCCGGATCATAAGCCAAATTATATCATGTTTTTAAAGACGATGTTGAGCATTTGTAAAAGTGGGAAATATATCGAAATGTAGATGATATTGTGGGCATAAGGTGATGTTTCTGCACGTTTCTGTTGGATTTACATCATATTCTTCTGATTAGCGTGACTGAGATACGCCAACAACAACAACAACAACAACTACAAAAAGGTGACTACGTCTCTACACCTCACTTTGATTGGTTGAATCCGCCTGTCACTGTGATCAACGAGCACAACGCAGGCACAAGGTCGTTCAAAATGCTTTACAAAACGGAAAAAGATGCATTAAAGATGAAATACAAATGACTAAAAACATGATCAAAAGAACGAGGACTAAATCATGACTGAAATAATGTTATTGTCCGGTCCTGCCTGGATACATTTTCTAATATACTTTATATACATATACAATTAGTTTGAAACGTATGTGCCTTAACCTTTTTTTTCATGGGATGCACTTTTTTTTGTGTTATGTTTATTCATTTTATTTTATTCATTTTATTCATTTTATTCATTTTATTCATTTTATTCATTTTATTCATTTTATTTATTTTATTTATTTTTGTCTTGTGTTTGGTTTAGTTTATTTATCTTCTCTTTTTTTCTTTCAGTTTGAAAAAATAAAATAAAATAATAATAATAATAGTAATACATTTTTAAAAATGTAATTTTTTTAAACTTATGTTTTTCTACTTTTTTCTTTTTTTTGTCTTGTGTTTTTGTTTGTGTCTTTTTTCTTTCGGTTTGTAAAATAATAATAATAATAATAATAATAATAATAATAATACATTAAAAAAATATGATATACTTTACCTGGAGTACTTATTTTGAATATGTTAAGAGAAGTCCACTTTCCAAATTCAAATCTGCTTGTGACAAATTTATAGCACATTTTATGAACAAAACTATTTCCAAAGTGCTGCATCTAAACACAATTAAAAAGTATAATAAGTGTTTAATTATATTTGATCTTACGAAGTCTGAAAACAATAAAACGAGTCAAATCAAACTACAAAAAAGCCATTCATTGATGAGTAAAATAACGCAGTGTTAAAAGACATAAAAAGGTGCAGTTTGAATTCAGAAGTTTAATATTTAACTAATAATAGTGATTGTAGATGTATAATGTAGACGACCTCACATCATGAACAGTTTATATTTCCATCTGAGGCGCACATCGATAAATGGACAAGTTTTAAAATATTTTTGCGCCACTAGAACAGTTTTAAATCATATATTTTGATTGAGAAGTGAAGCAGGGCGACTCAAATGGCTAGTTTATGTTAAATAAAATGTTGTACAATGAGATGCAGACAGCAAGCAGCGGTGTAATTTTGACACAAAATGCTGTTTTTATTTATTCATTTTACTTTATGGGAGTAGAAGAAAAAGAAAGTGTGTGTAAAACAACTTTAATGCAGCTTTAAATTAAAAACGTTCCTAAAAAACTCCTTCTACTCGAGGAACATAATGAGCTTCCTCTGTTCAAACTGATCCACGATGTTTGTCCTTGTGCGGAAAACTGCTGACTCGCCACATTAAAGCAAAACAGTTCTTATAAATATTGAAAGGAGCCGCGCAGAGCCGCACAGAGCCACGCAGAGCCACACAGAGCCACACACAGAGCCACACAGAGCCACACAGAGCCACACAGAGCCACACACAGAGCCACACAGAGCCACACAGAGCCACACAGAGCCACACACAGAGCCACACAGAGCCACACAGAGCCACACACAGAGCCACACAGAGCCACACAGAGCCACACACAGAGCCACACAGAGCCACACAGAGCCACACACAGAGCCACACAGAGCCACACACAGAGCCACACACAGAGCCACACAGAGCCACACAGAGCCACACAGAGCCACACAGAGCCGCACAGAGCCACACAGAGCCGCGCAGAGCCACACAGAGCCACACACAGAGCCACACAGAGCCACACACAGAGCCACACAGAGCCACACACAGAGCCACACAGAGCCACACAGAGCCACACACAGAGCCACACAGAGCCACACACAGAGCCACACAGAGCCACACAGAGCCACACAGAGCCACACACAGAGCCACACACAGAGCCACACACAGAGCCACACAGAGCCACACAGAGCCACACACAGAGCCACACAGAGCCACACACAGAGCCACACACAGAGCCACACACAGAGCCACACAGAGCCTCACAGAGCCACACAGAGCCACACAGAGCCACACAGAGCCCCACACAGAGCCACACAGAGCCACACAGAGCCGAGCAGAGCCTCACAGAGCCACACACAGAGCCACACACAGAGCCACACACAGAGCCACACAGAGCCACACACAGAGCCACACACAGAGCCACACACAGAGCCACACAGAGCCACACACAGAGCCACACACAGAGCCACACACAGAGCCACACAGAGCCACACACAGAGCCACGCAGAGCCACACAGAGCCACACACAGAGCCACACAGAGCCACACAGAGCCACACACAGAGCCACACAGAGCCACACAGAGCCACACACAGAGCCACACAGAGCCACACACAGAGCCACACACAGAGCCACACAGAGCCACACAGAGCCACACAGAGCCACACAGAGCCGCACAGAGCCACACAGAGCCGCGCAGAGCCACACAGAGCCACACACAGAGCCACACAGAGCCACACACAGAGCCACACAGAGCCACACACAGAGCCACACAGAGCCACACAGAGCCACACACAGAGCCACACAGAGCCACACACAGAGCCACACAGAGCCACACAGAGCCACACAGAGCCACACACAGAGCCACACACAGAGCCACACACAGAGCCACACACAGAGCCACACAGAGCCACACACAGAGCCACACAGAGCCACACACAGAGCCACACACAGAGCCACACACAGAGCCACACAGAGCCTCACAGAGCCACACAGAGCCACACAGAGCCACACAGAGCCCCACACAGAGCCACACACAGAGCCACACAGAGCCACACAGAGCCGAGCAGAGCCTCACAGAGCCACACACAGAGCCACACACAGAGCCACACACAGAGCCACACAGAGCCACACACAGAGCCACACACAGAGCCACACAGAGCCACACACAGAGCCACACACAGAGCCACACAGAGCCACACACAGAGCCACACAGAGCCACACACAGAGCCACACACAGAGCCACACACAGAGCCACACACAGAGCCACACACAGAGCCACACAGAGCCTCACAGAGCCACACAGAGGCACACAGAGCCACACACAGAGCCACACACAGAGCCACACACAGAGCCACACACAGAGCCACACACAGAGCCACGCAGAGCCTCACAGAGCCACACAGAGCCACACAGAGCCACACAGAGCCTCACAGAGCCACACAGAGCCACGCAGAGCCTCACAGAGCCACACAGAGCCACACAGAGCCACACAGAGCCACACAGAGCAACAGATGTGACGCACCGAAACCCAGACGAGTGTTTTCAATGAAGAGAGGAGCAGAAAATCCTTACGAAGCCACTCAATCCGTCAGAACAAGAGCCCAGAGGATCAGCTTATCCACTATTTTATCTGACATTAATCCTGGCAGCAGGATTTACAAGGCAGAGCAGAGGAAGAGCTGAGGAAGAGCAGAGGAAGAGCAGAGGAAGAGCAGAGGAAGAGCTGAGGAGGAGCTGAGGAAGAGCTGAGGAAGAGCAGAGGAAGGGCAGAGGAAGTGCTGAGGAAGAGCAGATGAAGAGCAGAGGAAGAACTTAGGCAGAGCAGAGGAAGTGCTGAGGAAGGGCAGAGGAAGAGCTGAGGAAGGGCAGAGGAAGAGCTGAGGAAGAGCAGAGGAAGAGCAGAAGAAGAGCTGAGGAAGAGCAGAGGAAGAGTAGAGGAAGAGCTGAGGAAGAGCAGATGAAGAGCAGAGGAAGAACTTAGGCAGAGCAGAGGAAGAGCTGAGGAGGAGCAGAGGAAGAGCAGAGGAAGAGTTGAGGAAGGGCAGAGGAAGAGCTGAGGAAGGGCAGAGGAAGAGCTGAGGAAGAGCAGAGGAAGAGCAGAGGAAGTGCTGAGGAAGAGCAGAGGAAGAGCAGAGGAAGAGCAGAGGAAGTGCTGAGGAAGAGCAGATGAAGAGCAGAGGAAGAACTTAGGCAGAGCAGAGGAAAAGCTGAGGAAGAGCAGAGGAAGAGCTGAGGAAGGGCAGAGGAAGAGCTGAGGAAGAGCAGAGGAAGAGCAGAAGAAGAGCTGAGGAAGAGCAGAGGAAGAGTAGAGGAAGAGCTGAGGAAGAGCTGAGGAAGAGCAGAGGAAGGGCAGAGGAAGAGCTGAGGAAGAGCAGAAGAAGAGCTGAGGAAGAGCAGAGGAAGAGCAGAGGAAGAGCTGAGGAAGAGCTGAGGAAGAGCAGAGGAAGCGCTGAGGAAGAGCTGAGGAAGAGCAGAGGAAGAGCAGAGGCAGAGCAGAGGAAGAGCAGAGGAAGAGCTGAGGCGGTGAAGTCTGCATTAGCGTCACAACATGTGGTGTGCGCTCGTACATCACCGAGAGGCCGCCGCCCACACACATTTAGCGGCGTCGGGCTGGAGCGTCTCTTCCTCTAAAGTCGCTGCCAGGACAGATCTGAGTGAGTGACAGGGCGACGTGACCAATCGCGGAGAATGTGAACTCGGATCCCCCCGATGCTGCGACGTGACGCGTACACGCACCGCTCAGGCTCTTTTCTCTGAGCGGGCGCCTGAACACTCGGTGAGGAGGAAGAGGAAGAGGAAGAGGAAGTGGAAGAGGAAGAGGAAACTCCACTGGCTTCACGAAGGCAGATGTGTCCGACTGCGGCGCCCGTTCATGCAAATACTGTATACCGTACTTTTCATAGTTTTGGCCGGGGTGCGACTTATACTTATACTTATACTCCGGAGCGACTTATGTGTGATATTATTTGTTATTTTCACACTTGTAATTGCATTTCATCCTCCAGTGCGACTTATATATGTTTTTTTCTTCTCTATTACGCATTTTTTGGCTGGTGCGACTTATACTCCAGTGCGACTTACACTCCGCGGCGTGAAAACAACCTTACGCGTGAGCTGCTGCTGGTGCTACTGTTGTTGTTGTTGTTGTTGTTGTTGTTGTTGTTGTTGTATTGTTGTTTTTTTGCTCAAAAGATCAAACCAACAAAAAGAACACAAACACATTATGAATATTTCTTTCTAATATTTCGTTTTTCCCTCGAACACGTCGACGCAAATCCTTCCACAAACAGCCCAAAGCCACTCGTTAAAAATCACCATTTTAAAAAATTAAACATCGAAATCCACTTCCTGTCATCGAATCCCAGAAACGGGAGGATTTCGCTCACGTATTTACAACTTTTAAAAATTGGAGTCACGGCGTTTTGGATTCTCACCGTGTCGTTTTGATTGGCGTTCGGCGAATCACGTCCGGAGAAACGGCGAGCGCGTTGAAAGCAGAACAAATTCAATCTCTCGTGATTTGAATCAATAATTTTAAAAAAAGAGTAAAAAAAAGACCTTCAAAAGCTGCATTTGATCCGGCCGTTTGAGAAAAACACGGGATTAAAAGTGAGTCGCAGCGTTCAGCCGTTTTATTCATATTCAAAATGAGCCGCGTTATGAAGTTTAATTTGTTTACTTCTAAAACCAGTTGAATATTTATTAACGTGGCAGCTTCAGGGGCGGAATCATATCACGTTTTCTGCGACAAAAACACGTTTATTTAAATTAGCTCGTTTCATTTCGAGCCAATTTCGTTCAAAGAAAATAACCACTTTTTTAGCACAATTACGCAAGCAATTTAAAGATTCAATCATCTAATATTTTATCTTACTTATTCGTTTAAAGCGACGGGAGTTTTTATGACTGACACGAAGCAAGAATTACATCGAAATTACCGTATTTTCCGGAGTATAAGTCGCACCAGCCAAAAAATGCATGATAGAGAAGAAAAAAACATACATAAGTCGCACTGGAGTATGAAATGCGGTTGCAAGTGTGAAAATAACAAATAAAATCACATATAAGTCGCACCCCGGCCAAAACTATGAAAAAAGGTGCCACTTATAGTCCAGAAAATACGGTACAACAGTTCCGTGCGTGTCTTGTGTACGTTTGTGTCTTATTTAGTCAAAATCTCATATTCACGGGTCATTAATTGATTAGCGAAATAATCCTTAGTTGCAGCTCTAACGAGTTTGTATCATAAAACATAATAATCAATTCTTATTCTCTGTATTCTCTCTTTTTACCTTGTGTCTGAGTCGGTGCACCGGCGTCCACTCGTCTCCCACCAGCTGAAGGGGCGTGGTCGTCCCGTAGTTCGACGGCGCTCCTCTGTCCACGCTCGGGTTCAAAAGATTCCCTGGAAAAAATATTAAAATAATAAATAAACACATTTGGAGAATTTGCAGACAATTTCTGTGTCTTTTGCCAGATTTAGTTGTCGCCCAAAACCAGAGGTAATAAGGCTATAACATATATGTAATAACACCAGATGTATTTGTAATAATTTGACACCACAGGGCCTTGTACAGCACAGGTGGGCCGGGGGGCACAGAGGGGGTGGGCACGGGGGGCACAGAGGGGGTGGGCGAGGGGGGGCAGGTCGGGGGGCACAGAGGGGGTGGGCCGGGGGGCACAGAGGAGGTGGGCCTGGGGGCACAGAGGAGGTGGGCCGGGGGGAACAGAGGAGGTGGGCCGGGGGGTAGAGGAGGTGGGCCGGGGGGCACAGAGGAGGTGGGCCCGGGGGCAGAGAGGAGGTGGGCCCGGGGGCACAGAGGAGGTGGGCCGGGGGGCACAGAGGAGGTGGGCCCGGGGGCAGAGAGGAGGAGTCCCAGATCACCTCTTCTGAACAAATCACCGCACACAAGCCGTAGGAGCGCCTGACATTACATAACGCAGCGCTAACGTTAACGGATTTGTTTTTTATGTATATATTTGATTTATGTACCGTATTTTCCAGACTATAAGTCGCACTGGAGTATAAGTCGCACCAGCCAAAAAATGCATAATAGAGACTGGAGTATGAAATGCAGTTCCAAGTGTGAAAATAACAAATAATATCACATACAAGTCGCTCCGGAGTATAAGTATATAAGTTTAAATATAAGTATAAGTCGCACCCCGGCCTAAACTATGAAAAAAGGTGCGAGTTATAGTCCAGAAAATATGGTATTCATTTATTTTCAAATTTATAACAAAAGAAAGCAAAAAAACATAGCGAAACAAGAGCAGAGAGAGTAGACATGAAACTAAATAAGCAGACATCCAACAACAACTAAAATCACGGCCCACAGAACCCAAAGTAAACGTCCCATTTAGTCCACAGTCTGTCCAATCTGTCCATTTTCAAACTCTTTTCCATTTCACGAATGTCCAATATTATGTCAGGAACTTTCAACAGTTTCGATGTTTTGGGGATATGACCGTGGTGTTTGAGAAGAGCGTGGGAACACGAGCAGCTCCTGGTCTGAGAGTCCATCCACAGAGTCTGGAACGTCCTCAAATGTCCCTCGTACCGTCCCACAGATTGTCTTAACTTTGATGAATGCCTCACTTTCCTCTGTGTTTCCTCTGTTTTTAAACATTATTTAAAAGCACAATTTGGATCATAATGTTCTTACAAACTATAGGCCAACTTCAGTCAGGCTTTAAGCAACACCACAGCACAGAAACTGCACTTTTACGTGTTTTTAATGATCTTCTTTTAACACTTCTGCTGTTAGAGACGTCCTCAGCGTTGGACACAGTTGACCTCAGTATTCGGTTGTCTCATTTATAACTGGTTCAGATCATACTTGTCAGAACGAACCTTCTCTGTTCACCTCGGGACCATCTAAAACTCCCTGTTTGAACTGCGGCGTACCTCAGGGATCGGTCCTAGGGCCAGTTCTCTTCTGCATTTATTTGTTGCCGTTAAGATCGCACTTTAAAAAATACGACATCTCGTTCCGTTGCTTTGCTGATGACGTTCCCCTGCAGACAAATACCTCATCGTTTGAGCTCCTGAGACATTAAAGACGGGATGAGTCTTACTCTTCAGGGGTCAAAACCAGCTGAAGTAACACCATACTTACCTGCTAAAGAGAGATTCACTCATTCATTACATCACGCCTAGAATACTGCAACTCTCTATATTATGTCTCGATCTGACCTCTCTTAAACGCTGGCCCGGGTACTCTCAGGTACTCTCAGGTACAAGGCGTCACCAGCACATGACTCCGGTCCTGGCTTCCAATTTTCCAGAGAATCCAATTTAAATGTTGCCTCTAAATGGTCTGGCTCCCTGTTATTTGCTGGCGTTATTGTCCCGCCATGTTCCTGTTCGTACCATGCGCTCCTCCTGGACGTGCCCTGATCAAAGCTGAAAAGCAGAGGGGCCCGAGCGTTCTCTGTGGCGGGGCCCGGGCTCTGGAACAGACTCTTTATGTTCGAGCTGCTGAGACACTGGAGCAGTTTAAATCCTTGTTAAAAAACCTTCCTTTTCCCTCTGGCCTTTTATCCCCGAACCGAGCCGAGTCATTATTTTTATTAACTTCATGTGTATTTTAATTGCTTGTATATATGTATTATTGCACTTTGCTGTACCGCATTTTGGGCTTCTAAAGTCGTAACCATGGTGATGAAGAAGGTGGCTTGTTCTCCTTTTCACTCATTAATTTGACTTAACAGCAGTGGATAATGTCATGTGAAACGTCTTGGACTGTCCAAAAAGTGCCACATAAATGAAAACTGACATTGTCCATCGTCCCGTTTGTCCCGCGTCAGATCCGTTGTCCCACAGAACACAAGAGAACAACAAGGCGTTATGGACCTACGCCGTGATCCAATAAGCCGAGCCCCGTTTCCTCTCGCCGCGGTCGTAAAAGTCGCCATCCGTCTTTGAAAAGCACATCACACGGGACTGGACTCTAATGGCGACTAGCTGCATGGTCTGGGCTAACATTGTTTTTACTGTAATTGGCTAACGCAGCGGGAGGACCATTTTCTGCTCAGGTCCGTCGAACCGGGAGCGGCGGGGGGGGGGGCGTTCGGAACGGCGAGACCCTAAATCACACGGTGGCATTCTACACTTTGTGGGACTTGTGGGTCAGCGTTTACCAAACCGGCAGCTTTGTTCCACCCGCAACGTGAACTCAGAGAGACAAATATGTAATTACGTACAAAAAAGTTTACCGGCTGAAATATCAAGCTGGAAATGAAATTGTTAACATTATTACAGCTATAGCTAAGTAATGGTAGAGAAAGAAGTAATTATGATGAGTAGTAGAAGTTGTAGTAGTAGTAGTACGGTTAATTATCTGTTGTTTTACTTTATTGCAATACGGCTGCAACAGTTCATTGACTGCAACTCGTATTTTATTTTTATTTTTTTTATTTCTTTTAAAGAAAAACACGGATCTATCAAAAGATATATATATACATAAAGATAAGAAAAAAACGATAACAAATAAATGTATTGACTAATCGTAACTCGTATTTAAATGTTTTATTTTTTTTTATATAATTTTTGTATCTAGCCTGAAACATTTGCAGCTTGTGGAGTCAACAGTTTTGTAATGATTTGTCCAAGTAAACTTAAAAACACAGATTTAGCCTTAATTAAAAAAAAATCCCCCCCTTTGTGTCCATATGGGGCCAAATGAATGCAGCCAGGGGCCCGGTCATGCCCCCTAGTGCCCAGGACAGTAACTCAACACTTTTTGCTGGTTAAATTCCTCTTTTCTTCAGTGTGAAAATAACGAATAATATCACATATAACTCGTCCCCCTCCCCCGAGTGTTTTTATAGCTAATGAGGTTGGGCGGACCCCCACTGCTCTGGACCGTGCTGCCCGCCCCGCCCCGTCCTCTCACTCGCCTCTTATCACCACCGGGGTTCAAGTTTCTGGACAGCTGAGTTCACAGAGAGAGAGTGCGTACTGCTATAGTCACCGACAGTATTTCTACTACTACTTTCATTGTCAGTGCTAAGGATATTTATTAACTGTTACTACTACTACTATTTTTACTAATATCACTGTAGTCAATGAGATCAGCAGATCAGATTTACCCTGTTTTGACTTGGTTTATCATCAGTTTACACAGCTTTGGCCTGGTTTGTCATTATTTCACCCGCTTTGGCCTGGTTTGTCATTATTTTACCCGGCTTTGACCTGGTTTGTCATAATTTTACCCGCTTTGGCCTGGTTTGTCCTCAGTTTGCTTTGCTTTGGCCTGGTTTGTCATTATTTTACCCGCTTTGGCCTGGTTTGTCATTATTTTAGCCTGCTTTGGCCTGGTTTGTCATTATTTTACCCGGCTTTGACCTGGTTTATCATTAGTTTACCCGGCTTTGACCTGGTTTGTCATAATTTTACCCGCTTTGGCCTGGTTTGTCCTCAGTTTGCTTTGCTTTGGCCTGGTTTGTCATTATTTTACCCGCTTTGGCCTGGTTTGTCATTATTTTACCCGGCTTTGGCCTGGTTTGTCATTATTTTATCTCGCTTTGACCTGGTTTGTCATTATTTTAGCCTGCTTTGGCCTGGTTTGTCATTATTTTACCCGGCTTTGACCTGGTTTATCATTAGTTTACCCGGCTTTGACCTGCTTTGTCATAATTTTACCCGCTTTGGCCTGGTTTGTCCTCAGTTTGCTTTGCTTTGGCCTGGTTTGTCATTATTTTACCCGCTTTGGCCTGGTTTGTCATTATTTTACCCGGCTTTGGCCTGGTTTGTCATTATTTTATCTCGCTTTGACCTGGTTTGTCATTATTTTACCCGGCTTTGACCTGGTTTGTCATAATTTTATCCCGCTTTGACCTGGTTTGTCATTATTTTACCCGGCTTTGACCTGGTTTGTCATTATTTTACCCGGCTTTGGCCTAGTTTGTCATTATTTTACCCGGCTTTGACCTGGTTTGTCATTATTTTACCCGGCTTTGACCTGGTTTGTCATAATTTTATCCCGCTTTGACCTGGTTTGTCATTATTTTACCCGGCTTTGACCTGGTTTGTCATTATTTTACCCGGCTTTGGCCTGGTTTGTCATTATTTTACCCGGCTTTGACCTGGTTTGTCATTATTTTACCCGGCTTTGACCTGGTTTGTCATAATTTTATCCCGCTTTGACCTGGTTTGTCATTATTTTACCCGGCTTTGGCCTGGTTTGTCATTATTTTACCCGGCTTTGGCCTGGTTTGTCATTATTTTACCCTGCTTTGACCTGGTTTATCATTATTTTAGCCTGCATTGGCCTCTCATGTTTCATAACTTTAAGCCATGTATGTATGGAAGACCACACATTACTGTCTCCATCAGCCAAGTGTTCCCTCACCAGGATTTGGTGTTAGCGCTCCATCACCTGGAAGCGTCATGGATGAGGGACTCAACATGGGGAAATAAACAAAAGCTAGCTTGCACGACTTAATGGCAGAAATGCTCAGGACAAATCTGACAATGATTGATGGACCTCTGGATTCAACAACTTCACAAATCTGGGATATTTGAAAGGCAGTGTTTTCTGAGGCTCATAGTGAGACAACCTCGTAAACATGATTCATAAAACTGGTGTGAATGAAGCTAAATACAACTCTGGTATGTTTTTGACGATGGAACAATTAAAAAGAAGTCCAATTTGCATAATATGTCCGTTACCAAAGCGGTTACCATGGTGAAATCTAATGCAACACGTTGGAATCGGGCTTAAACAGTACACGAGCGGTGCGTAACTTAAACTACTACTTCCACTTCCACTGTCTGCGTCCCTGTCTGCGTCCCTGTCAGCGTCCCTGTCAGCGTCCCTGTCAGCGTCCCCGCTTATCGCTTATCGCCGTCAGGACTGTGTGTTTGCCGAGCTGGTCGCCCTCGACTCCCGGCTCCGTTATCTGCAGTGACACTGAACCACGGCGATCCGAGTCCAGAGCAGCGTTTTTAGCTTTCAGCGGTGAGAAAAGGCAGAACAAACCCGGGGTTATTAGCACCATCTGATGATAAGCAGACGCTGCAGTTTAGACTAATGAGTCATGCTTCAGAGGGGACGAGAGAGAGATGGTTAAGCCCGTAAAGAAAACACTCGTCAGCTGCTAGTAATAATCTGAGTACAGTCAGAGCGTGTGCACGAGGAGCTAAGATAACAGAGAGGCGACTGTGGGTTGGGAAATGAGTTGTTCTGGGTTTCATTTTGCGTCTGGGTGGGCGTCCTCTAGGATAAAAACAAAATAAATATCGACCCCGAGATAAGATAAGATGTTCCTTTTATTGTCCACACATGGGGAATTTTCATAATAATGTATCTTAAAACGAAAAAGATTCTCATTTGAAGTATCGATACTGAAAGAAAATCACATCAATTAGACCACATTTCTGAATAGTTTTAGGCTGGTGTAGATCTTATCTAGGCCGCGTTATTTTATTACTTGGTTTACAGATCCGCCGCACTTAGATGATTGATTTCTACGATATAAATAAAATTAATTATTATAAAAAAAATGTTTATAAAATACTGCCGACAACGCAAAATAGCATTGAATGAAAAATAAAAAGCGGTATTAAGTCAAAAGATAAGAGTGCGTGAAGCGTGGATCCATCTCCTCCTCCCGTGGTGCGTTTTGGGTAAACCCGGAAGAAAAAATCTTTGAAATTAGATTTATATTTATATTTCGTCCGCCTGTTCAATATATTTCATGTAAAAATCCGTAAACCAAGTAATAAAATAACTGCGGCCTTAGCACTCATAAAAGACTGCACGATAGCGTTGAGAAAATACAGCTATTTTGTGTGGAATATCATATTTTTATCAATGTAATGTATCGTGTAAATGCATTAAAATAATAATACAAATAAAAGTGATTACAATGAAGCATATGGGTTTCTATAATTGCACTAATATTAGAACATGCCAAATAAAATATTGTCGGGTTGAATGAACCTTTTGCACATTATAAAAAATAAAATAAAAAAATTAAAGTGGTGAAGAGTATCAAATGTTTTCTTATCGTATCGAAATCAAGTTTGAAATATTACTACTGCGACTCGAAGTACTCCATAAAAACACACGTACTTGAGTATAATTCTCCAGCTGAGACGGTGTTTATGGAAGATAACCTGTTTCATTTCACTCATTTTGAATTTTCAAATATGGTAAATTTGTAACTGAACTGAATTTTAACCTTGCAAAACATGTTTGTCAGTTTAAAAATTCAAAAGACACAAAAAGCACCTTTTGAATATCAAGTTCTCAAATGAAACAGTCTAAAGCCAGAAAGTAAAATCTGCAGCAAAAAGATTCTTTCACTTGGACTAATGACAGACAAATGTGTTCAAAGTGTAAACTCTGAACTTAAGCTGCTGAATACGAGGTTCTGAAAATCATGGACTATTTTAAAGGTGAATTTTTCCTTTTGAATTCGTGAACTCACAGACGCACATTTGAGAAAAGCATTTAAAATTCCACATCTAATGAAACAAACGACCTTCCAATGACCTTCCAATCAAATCTAACGCAAAAGTACAGGAAAAAATACTTTAAAATACTTAGAAATGACCTGTAATGTCACTTTTCTGGCAGAATATCCGTCACCCGCTCGACTCAAAACATCTTAATACTTCTGAGCGACAAACACGCCCGTAATAAAGCGGGTGACGGGTTACACCAGGTCCAAATGACACTTTTAACTGTACCTGTCGCAACAGCTAACGCTTTTACCATGCGTACATTCAGAAACGCTGATCTTTCTAAAGCTAAACACTGTGTGGATGTGATTTAAAGCTATAAACTGAGCAGCCAAACAAGTACATGTATTAAGTGCTAACACATTAGAAGCTACTTGGACTATTAAGGATAAAGCGAGGCAGTAAATGTCGGGTGTAAATTACTCATTGAGCAGTATAAATATATAAGAGGCGGATATAACAGTGTATTATTTCCATATTGAGTTGAGTTGGGGCCGTGGCGGCACTTTTTGGCACATGTGGGTTCTCAATAGCGGTTCTGTGGTTTGGGCTCGTCGACTTTGAAGAGAAACGTTACACTCGGTGCCGCAGCTGATCGAATAACCGTTTTGTTACTGCGCCACGACAAATACTGCGCACGTTTTTTCACCTCGTACTGACGGAAAAAAACTACAAACGAGGAGTAAGTTACGGCCGGGTCTGTGTCTGAATCGCAGTCGTTTAGAGAATGTGGAGAGTTGTGTCTGATCGCTAAGAAACAAGACAAACTCATCAGTATAATTAGAAATAACTCAAGCAATACCGTATTTTTTTCATAGTTCTGGCCGGGGTGCGACTTATACTCCAGAGCGACTTATGTGATATTATTCGTTATTTTCACACTGACGACCACAAGAGGGCGCTCTAAGCTCTAAGCGACGCAGAAGAAGAATCTGCACTTCCTCTGGAGTTTGTGGAGTTGTTTAGAAGTGACACAGAGGAAGAAGAATTCAATGGATTTAGTGATTTGGGGTAAAACTGATGCTTTGCTAAACTTGTTAGCATGTTCTTTATGCTATAGTTATCTGAATAACTGTTCATATGTTACGTGAACATACCAGACACTTACCACAGTTCTGTCTGTGCCTCATGTAGCTGAAGGTGTTAGCGTTAGCATACGTCATGTAGCTGAAGGTGTTAGCGTTAGCATACGTCATGTAGCTGAAGGTGTTAGCATATGTCATGTAGCTGAAGGTGTTAGCGTTAGCATACGGCATGTAGCTGAAGGTGTTAGCATATGTCATGTAGCTGAAGGTGTTAGCGTTAGCATACGTCATGTAGCTGAAGGTGTTAGCGTTAGCATACGGCATGTAGCTGAAGGTGTTAGCGTTAGCATACGCCATGTAGCTGAAGGTGTTAGCGTTAGCATACGTCATGTAGCTGAAGGTGTTAGCGTTAGCATACGTCATGTAGCTGAAGGTGTTAGCGTTAGCATACGTCATGTAGCTGAAGGTGTTAGCGTTAGCATACGTCATGTAGCTGAAGGTGTTAGCGTTAGCATACGTCATGTAGCTGAAGGTGTTAGCGTTAGCATACGTCATGTAGCTGAAGGTGTTAGCGTTAGCATACGTCATGTAGCTGAAGGTGTTAGCGTTAGCATACGCCATGTAGCTGAAGGTGTTAGCGTTAGCATACGTCATGTAGCTGAAGGTGTTAGCGTTAGCATACGTCATGTAGCTGAAGGTGTTAGCGTTAGCATACGTCATGTAGCTGAAGGTGTTAGCGTTAGCATACGTCATGTAGCTGAAGGTGTTAGCGTTAGCATACGTCATGTAGCTGAAGGTGTTAGCGTTAGCATACGTCATGTAGCTGAAGGTGTTAGCGTTAGCATACGCCATGTAGCTGAAGGTGTTAGCGTTAGCATACGTCATGTAGCTGAAGGTGTTAGCGTTAGCATACGTCATGTAGCTGAAGGTGTTAGCGTTAGCATACGCCATGTAGCTGAAGGTGTTAGCGTTAGCATACGTCATGTAGCTGAAGGTGTTAGCGTTAGCATACGTCATGTAGCTGAAGGTGTTAGCGTTAGCATACGTCATGTAGCTGAAGGTGTTAGCGTTAGCATACGTCATGTAGCTGAAGGTGTTAGCGTTAGCATACGTCATGTAGCTGAAGGTGTTAGCGTTAGCATACGTCATGTAGCTGAAGGTGTTAGCGTTAGCATACGCCATGTAGCTGAAGGTGTTAGCGTTAGCATACGTCATGTAGCTGAAGGTGTTAGCGTTAGCATACGTCATGTAGCTGAAGGTGTTAGCGTTAGCATACGTCATGTAGCTGAAGGTGTTAGCGTTAGCATACGTACACCTGTTCACCATGTTCTCTCATCTGTTATTATTTTAAACTGCAGTTCAAGATGAAATGTCTGTTCTTTGTCTTGGATTTTATCAGATAAATTTCCCCAAAAAATGCGACTTATACTCCAGTGAGACTTATATATGTTTTTTTCTTCTCTATTATGCATTTTTTGGCTGGTGCAGCCTATTCTCCGGTGCGACGTCCGAAAAATACTGTAGTTTGACGATACGACAAAAACATGACCATTTAGTTTAGTTTTTTTTTTATTACATTTGTACATTTAGTCTTTTTAAGAACAAATCTAAAGTTTTTTCAATATAAATTCCTAAGCATGATAAATACAGAGCTTTAATCTGAGCCCATTTGACACACAAAAATAGTCAGATTACTTCCTCAAATGTCTTAACGTAAAGTCAAAACGACAGCTCAGACGACACATTTCACTCAAACACACGATTATATTTCAGATTTGACTTAACACTTTTCCCATTTCTCCCCAGTTTGATCCTTTTCGTAAAGTTTATAACGTCACTTCCTGGTTGGACACGAGCGAGCACAAATATGACCTACGTAGCGGTAATTCAACAACCGTTACCGAGCAACCAGACGGTAAACAACAGCCAAAATCCACATCCACGACACAAAAACAGTTATAATTTGACAAACACATTTATTTTTCGTCGAATGATCGTTTAAACTGTCGGAAACGCGCGTCAATCAAGCGTAAACCGCCTCTGTGTTTTCAACGGCACGTCGCACATTGATGACATCACAGGCGGATGCAGTTATAGAACCACTTTTATTTTTCACATTTTCGTCACAAATTCCAACCAAACAACTGTAAAACTGTGACAAATATTTACCAAACTAAGCCACATAATTATAAAACCTGGAGAACCGTCACATGGACTTTAATTAAACCAAACATTATCCTTTTGTCATTTTGAGCTGCAAAACGACGCTCGATCCGGCGTTTAAATCCTGCAAATTATTTAAATCCTAAAACCGCCACATTCAATACATTAGTGGAAAAGGCACAATTCTTTTCCAGCTATTAAAGTTCTCCGTCGCTCGAGCGGTATTGTGGGAGCGCTAAAAGTGGCACCGCGGCTTGAGAGAAAAAGCGGCTTTATTTATACGTTCAATAAAGGCGGATGTAAACGGAGGAGTTCATAAAGTTCTGGCTGCGGCTTGTACCGGCGACTGTGCCGTTTATACTATACAGCGGCCGTAAAGTACTAGTACTGCGAGGATACGGCCGCGTTTGTGAAGTATCGGCGCAGGGACCAAAAGGTTATTAAAATAGTAAGTCAATTAGTCTGCGTGTTATTTTACAGCTGTATTATTTTACTGTGAAATATGGGTTTAAATCGTAATAAAAAAAGCAAAAAGTGTGTTCTTAACAGTGAAAAGTTAAAGGAGCACATTGTGACTTTTCTGGTGGGTGTGGCTGTTGTTTCTTTGGCTGGAATGTTCCGCACTATGGCATTAAACGTATCCATCTTACATGTATTCGACACTTTAAGGAAAACATGCACTTTAACTGCGAGCTAGAGCGTCGCCTTTCCAAAGATCTGACCTGTAACTTGGTCCGGTTGCATCTAGTGATGTCACCATGAGCACGTTAATCGATAATTGTGATGATTCCGGTCACAATATAATCGTGAGAAGCAAAAACCTATAATATTATGTATTTTTTGTTCAATATTTAGCCTAAAAAATACACAGAACTTTTTTAAAATCTGTCTGTTTTTGTCACATTTAGCTTTATTTTGTCTTTCAGAACGTTAAATTGTGCAAAACCGTCACAAACTTGAAAAATAGTCACATGTTAGATCATAATAATGAAAGAAAATGTAATATTTCACTGTTGTTTGATCAATAATCGTGAATAATCGTTAAATCGTGATCTTTTTTCGTGTAATAATTGTAACACAAACGTTTGATATCGTGACATCCCTAGTTTTGTTCCTTGGAGATGGATTATTTTAATTACCGGGCATGTAACGACATATATACGACTGAAATATTGTGACATCATATCGTCAAAAGATATTAAAGTAAAGTAATATTGCGCATTGTGTCACAATAAATACCAAATGATAAACTCTTTAACTTAAATGCATCGATTTGTCGCAAAAACAGCTTGAAAACAATACAAACCGTGACTGTTTGCTCCATTTATTTAAGTTTGTTTCATTTATTTATTCATTTTTGTCCCGTGTAGTCTTTATTAGACAAGACGGTCCAGAGGGAAAACTGTCAGAGAAAAAACAACTTTATTTTTGTCTTTTAAAAAGCCGAACAAACAAAAGTAGAAGAAATAACTGTTATTACAGACTTTTACGTAACAGTATTGAGACCACAAGACTCTGACCCTAAGCGGAGTGAGACCGACTGCCAAAGTATGAATATGGATCAATAACGTGCGGCAGATTCTTTTTCATTTGTGTCAAAATGGCCCCGTGCGACGCTGCCAGATCCTGTGTCTCTGTTTAAGAAAATAACATGTCAGAACGTGGTCAGGAGCAGCAGCAGAATCGATGCATGAATCACTCTAAATGAGACGAGGAAACAGTCGTTATCAGACGTTTAAAAGCTCCTGAAAGTCCATTCTACATTCTAGCTTTACTTCAAAGGACTGGCCAATTATTGTTGATTGTATTGAATGTGAAGTTTTATTTTTCATTCCAAATGCACTTTTAAACCTGTTTTTACTCCAACTCCAAAGAATTCCAATGTGTATGGATTTAAATTTGTGCAAATACATTTCTTGAATCTTTAATGCTATATTCATATTTTATTGAAACGTTTTTATACTAATCATTTTTTTTCTCTCTTTTTACGGCAAAAAAAGTACATTAAGCAAACTGACCTAAATATGTAGTAATTGTAATAATAAATAAAATAAATAAAATAAATAAAATAAATAAAATAAATAAAATAAATAAAATAAATAAAATAAATAAATATACTAAAAAATAAATAAAGATACTAATATTCTCAAACAGCTATGCTCACTTACGCCCCTGACAAAGCTAAACACGGCCCTAAACTTTGCAATTAGCATAAACACTTTGATGTGGGCTCATTTACTATTCTCTGGGTTAAGAATAATGGTTAAGGTTATTAATTACAGCGATATCTAATTACATTGCCATGTTGGGTTTCGTTGCCTTGAAAACTTGAAAGCGTATTCCCATTTCCCACTTCCACATTTAACCTTTCAAACCAAACCAAATTTCCAAACCCTCAAAACCGCAGAGTTCTTGGGAAACGAATGACCTTCAGCGAAGTCATTCAAACGTCAAAAAAGTCCTGGTTTGTGAGACTTTAACAGGTCTGCTCCTTCACTTTTTCCTCTCGCCAACATAAATCAACAACTGTTCAGTGTTTGGATTTCTCACCTCCCCGAAAAACATCACCATGAACCACGACATTCAGAGCAAAAGACATTTCACTTTTTTATGAGAGAAAAGTCGCTATTTTCCCAACTTTGTCAGCGACGTGAAGTTTGATATAATACTCTTGAAACCCCTGTGCAAAAAGTATAACCTGATACTTCTTACATCATTAATTATCGGATCGTTCACTTAAATAGTAGTAAGGTTATTTAACATACTTTCAGTCTTTAATATTGACTGTTAAAAGGTGGAATAAAAGTAAATATAGCTTAAATAAACCCAATTTAAAACAAATGGAGCCTGAAACACTTTTTATAATCAGCTTATTAAATACAATTGCAGTCATATTTAGTTATTGGCAACTCTACAGTCAGTCGAGCCCTAATTAAAACTTTAAAAAATAAATTTAAAAAGAAAAAAACACACTGTAAGGACATTTGTTGTTGTTAAATCAGGAAATATCAGTCAATATTGTTTGCATACCACTCCGTCCCTGTAGGGGTCGCTATAAGAGTGTGAAAAATATAACACAAAAAAACAACAGAAAAAAACAAAATGAAGGCCGGGCACCTCTTTTCCAAGCGGGAACCGACTGAACAGGTCCAAGAAGTACCGAGAACTCTTTTGGCTTTCGATCTCGAGCGAACACGACACAAAAAACAAACAGCGCAAGACGACGCTTCAACTGCACGACTAGAACCTCCAAACAAAGCGCCGCGCATCATCTAAACGGAGGAGCTGACGAAACGACGGATTACGCGGTCTTCAGGGCGGAGCCTCGCGTCAGACGTCGTTCTGTGCTTCAAAATAAATCCACATCCGGTCGCCGCCTGCAGCGTCGGCGAGAAGCTGAAGACGCGGCAAAAATACAAGACAACCGTGGCTATAATCCTCGTTCTTGGTCCAGGTGAGAGCGTCATCTCGCAACGTCCGCGCGAGGTTGAAGGAGAAACGAGAATACTCCCCGCTCTCCGTCACGGTCGTCCTCTTCCGTCAGGTAAACGCGTCTCTCGTTGGCGTATTTGCGGCGGTTTTAGTAACAATCGGACAAACGTCGTGAAGTGTGTTTTTAAAAAAGCTTCAACGCGGTTACAGCGTGATTAAATGCTGCGAAAACCCTCTTTACGCTACATTTTCAAGCAAAAACAAGCAAAAAAAACGTTATCGTGAACCGGTATCGAACAGCAGGTATCGCTAAAGTACTGATATCGAAAACGAATCAAACGGCACTCGGGAATGTTAAAACGTTGGGCGTTTTTCGTCACGTTGAAACGTCTCCAGACACAAGGGGCACCCGACCGTCCACGTAATATTTCCAATGAGATTTTCAGCCGCAACCGAGAGAAAAAAACGGGAAAAAAACGGGAAAAACAAAAATCTCTGGAAAGTATCGTGATCAAAAAACGCCTTGCACGAGGATGACGCATCTTCTCCGGCCGTACAATGTCTGGCAACTGCTCCGTCCGCTAAAAGAACCACAATAAAGACATGTGGACCGTATTAAACCCGGGCGATGATGCAAAGTTGGACCGTCTGAAATGGGACGCAAAAAAACGATGAAAGCCAAATTCTCGAGCATCAAATGAAAGACGGGTCTGGTTTTTCTATAAAACGAGTCAAAGTAATTAATCCCCAAAATGCGAAGGATGTTTTCAATCAAGATGTTGTACAATGTTCCGTGCTTAACCTTGGCTTTTTCACGTCTTAAGTGCTTTTAAGTATGATTTTATAGCTGCTTTTCAGAGTCATAAAAAGTGGAAGCTTCAAGAAAATATGGCATTCAACAATCGATATGCATCCTGACCAAGTGTTTGTGTTTTTGTTTATTTTAGTTAAATCACCCTGAAATTGATTAAATGCAGAATATATACGTTTAATGCCAAACAAAGAAACTCTTCCGACAAAGAAACAACACACAAAAGTTACATTATGCACGTTTAGTTCCAATTTAGGACAATAAAAGCGACATTTTAGGCCTTTTTCAGGTACTTAGCATTGAACTACAACATTAGCAGATCATAATTTTATATTTTGTTCATTGTAAACCGCAATACTGATCTAAAACATCTTAATAATCTAAATCTCTATACAATTTTAGAACCCGGCATGCCAAATAATCTGAGTGCAGAGAAGTAGGCGGGGATAGGAGGTAGGTGGGCGGGGATAGGAGGTAGGTGGGCGGGGATAGGGGGTAGGTGGGCGGGGATAGGGGGTAGGTGGGCGGGGATAGGGGGTAGGTGGGCGGGGAAAGGAGGTAGGTGGGCGGGGATAGGGGTAGGTGGGCGGGGATAGGGGGTAGGTGAAAAGGAAGGAAGGGATAATCTGAGCACTTGAGAACTTTAACAAATCAATCAATCAAATAAAATACAACTTGGAGCAAACTAATGATGAGGAAACACTGTTGTAAAAAGGTGAAAAGCTCATTTACGTTTATATACATTATACGTCCCCTTTAATTATACGTCCCCTTTAAAGTATAATCTGTTTTAATTGTAATACTGTACAACTGAATGACTTGCTGTACAACTGAATGACTTGCTGTACAACTGAATGACTTGCCGCACACAAAGCTCATTCAGGCAGAGAATTATGCAAACATCGGGTTGTTTCGAAACGCTATTCCCCAGTTCCGTTTTCCAATTAATTCCCAAAAATCGGGGGCAAAAACAGTGCCACCGTTCAAAGCGATTGATCCCATAATCTGCTGTCACTTTGCGCTCGACTTGCGCCCGCTCGTGTGACCAGCTCGACCGCCGTGAGAAGTGCCTGCTGCCCTTGGCCGCCGCCCACCGTAGACACGGGAACGGGAGGGAAAGGGGGCGTCGACGCTCGGAGGCGCTGATCTCGAGAGGAAACGCGCTCGCTGACGTCATAACGGCGAGACGAGGCGACGTCATAAGAGCGAGATCGGGCTTGAACGGCTGGATTTTATCAAGATGTCAAAATGTAGATGGATTTATGGAGGGATTATGAGTGTTTAATAGAACCATGCACCCTCTAGTGGTTAAGGAGGTTACAGCAGCAGCAGCAAAACTGTAAACCACCTCAGTCTCTCCCCTCCTCCTCTTCTTCCTCCTCCTCACCACGAGATGTTTATCAAATTGAGACTGATTTTACTACAACTCCTCGTTAAGAGAACGTCTAGAATTACGGCTATGCGTCTACCACTAATACTACTACTATTAATACTACTACTACTCTTATATATATATATATATATATATATATATATATATATATATAAGTAAGCGTACATGTACGAAGAAAATATAAAAATAAAGATATACCGTATATTCTGGACTATAAGTCGCACTGGAGTATAAGTCGCACCAGCCAAAAAATGCATAATAGAGAAGAAAAAAACATATATAAGTGGCACTGGAGTATGAAATGCGGTTGCAAGTGTGAAAATAACAATTAATATCACACATAAGTCGCTCCGGAGTATAAGTATATAAGTATAAGTCACACCCCGGCCAAAACTATGAAAGAAGGTGCGACTTATAGTCAGGAAAATACGGTAATCCACTTATTTTCAGTCGAATAAACCTTTTTGGGATGAATCAGGTTCAGTTCTTACTTCAAACCCAAAAGCAAAATAAATTATTAATAAATAAATAAATATTAATAAAGCTATTTCTATCTATTTTATTTATTTTTATTTTATTTGTTTATTTTTATTTATTTATGTATAACTTTATTTCTCAGGACATAAAACCTTGACCTAAAGGGAAGCAGCTTGTGCCAGGTTAGAGCAAAGTTGCTTCACTCCTCCTCACATTTATTTGAAATATAATATTCCTTTGTGCCGTGTTTGTTTTACTCATAATTAAGAGTAAACTACAAAGCCTCAGTCAGAGTTTCTCTTCCCGGGCGACAGCTCGGCTAATGGGGATCCACAAAAGCAATAAACATATTTAATCTGATTTGACTCTTTCAATTCTTTTGCCAATTAAGGAAAGTGATGTCGTGTTGTGCGACGCTCAGGCCAGAGTTTCCCATTAATGGAACAGAAATATGGAGCCCTCCCATTGTCAAAACACAAAACCCATAATACGTTCGTACTTTACGCTCGTGGTGTCGTCATAAACATGGAATCTGTCATCGTTAAACATAATGAGTACAATACTGTGCATCGTAGTCTCTGTGTAGTCATGGGAAAACACATGCAGTACACACAGTACTTATTAACATGTATTTCACAGACACAGACACATAATTACACGACGGGAGATGGATCTCGCTGCAGCGTAGATCCCCGTGGCTTAGCGGGCGGGCGGTCCCGGGAAAACCGCCTCACGGGACGATCCGTTCACCGCGCGGCCCCCGTGCCACGCCCGCCGACCGCGCCCCCCCCCCCTGAAATATATATAGGTCCGAGTGCGTGTGAGAAAGTCGCCTAATTTAGTCTGATTAATTTACTGCGCGCTCGAAAACGTAATTACCACCCGCCGCCTGAGAAATGTGGTTTTAAAGTCTGCCGAACCTGGAATCTTACCGCAATACGGCGCTCGGCTCGTCTTCCACCGCCGCGCCAAGTTGCGGACCGACTCTGCGGAGAGGCGAGCCGGCTGGCAACAATGATGTATGTTTTTGTGAGGGAATCAGAGGGAATGGACGCGATATAGAGACGTATAAAGCCAAACTGTGGAACATTACAGGCAAAAGGATAACAAGAATATCATCTTCTTCTTTGGTGTTTAATGGCGGTTGGTATAAATAAAGTGTTTCATTACTGCCACCTACTGTAGTTGTACGTTATGTGTTTTACGCGATATCGTTCAATAAATAATAATCATTTAAAAAAGAGAGAGAGATAAAGAGAGAAAAAAATACAAATAAATAAGAATAAATAATATTCTTCTTCCAACAATCAGAAAAAGTGACATAGTGCACCTTTAATCCCAACGATCTTCATGATGAAACATGGAATCCCACCTACGACCTCGACGTTATTTTGTAGATGTCGAGAAAAAATGACATATTGTTTTTTGTTTTTTATTCTTATCTCGATGACGATATTCAGATGCATCCGTGTGTTTTGTTTTTATGTTCCAGGAAACGTTCAAAATGTGAATGGACCATAAAAATAACCACAAACGGACAGAAAAATCCCTCTGTTTAGGAGTTTACTCTGGACATTTCCGTTCAAATTGTTTTTTTAAGTCATTTTTAATGGTTTTAATCATAGTCGATATCAAAAAATATCTCAGAAACATTCATTTTTTGATACATCTCATGCTGCTTTATAGATGAAAACAACTCAACAAAACACTGTCCCCTGTACACGTTATGCTAGTACTTCAGTAGCAGTACATTGTAGCATTGGCAGTTAAAACAGCAGTAAATTGGCCGATATTCGGTGTAACCCGTGAGTCTTCTTGAATGGCACTGCTTCCGTTTGAACCCTTTTGAATAACATCATTTTGCATGAACGGCACTTTTATCGATGGCGTTCTCCACCTACGGCCGCCTCATCCCTGTGAAGTACGTGTCATTCTCTATAGTCGACCTGACATTTCCCCTGTACGTCTGGGATTCTTCAAAAGGTCGTATAGCGTTCATTAAAACCAGCAGCATGAAGAGCATGAACAGGTTTGAAATGGACTTGGATGAGCCACGCCCTCATGGCACAATCACAACAGAGGCCGTATTAACCCAAAGCCACCGGCCAGAAATCCATAAGAAGATCAATATTTGCTCTGCATCACCTTCATGCAGGCGCCACGATCTGCTACAGCGAGAGAGATCACACGCAACGCCACAAGAGGATGGAAAACACTAGTGAAGCATGAGCTAGTACGGCTCAAAAAGATGAAAAAAAGACTAAATATTTGGCGTCCCAGTAGAAGAGGGAGTAGCGTAGTATGTAAGATAACTCTCTGAAGAGCGGCTCGAACTGCAGCGTCGTCTTCACCGTGTCTTCCTTTTCTAGCCATCCATCCAGGAGCAGCGGCTCTACTCTGAGCTCCTCGCCTTGTCTCTAAGGGAGCGCCCCGCCCCGCCACACCGCGGAGGAAGCTCGTTCTTGTCCTTTCGGTCGTTACCTGAAGCTCGTGACCACAGGTGAGTGACCACAGGTGAGTGACCGCAGGTGAGTGACCGCAGGTGAGTGAACACAGGTGAGTGAACACAGGTGAGTGACCACAGGTGAGTGACCGCAGGTGAGTGACCGCAGGTGAGTGAACACAGGTGAGTGAACACAGGTGAGTGACCACAGGTGAGTGACCACAGGTGAGTGACCGCAGGTGAGTGACCACAGGTGAGTGACCGCAGGTGAGGGTCGGAACGTCATATATTTGTAGCTTTTTATGAATCGGGAGGATCAGCTGATGAGTCACATGTCACATCGAGGACGGTGACATCAAAAACATGTCGAGATGAAAACAATTTCTGCCGTCACAAACGAACAAACAAAAGTATATTTTACTTGCATTTATTAAGACGCCATCGCTCCGACTTTCCCCATTTCGCCCACGCCCACGACACACGCCCACAACACACGCCCACGACACACGCCCACAATACACGCCCACGACACACGCCCACGATACACACCCACGATACACGCCAACGGTACACGCCCACAACACACGCCCACGACACACGCCCACGATGCACGCCAACGACACACGCCCACGATGCACGCCAACGGTACACACCCACGGTACACGCCCACGACACACGCCCACGATGCACGCCAACGACACACGCCCACGATGCACGCCAACGACACACGCCCACGATGCACGCCAACGGTACACACCCACGGTACACGCCCACGACACACGCCCACGATGCACGCCAACGACACACGCCCACGATGCACGCCAACGGTACACACCCACGGTACACGCCCACGACACACGCCCACGATACACGCCCACAACACACGCCCACGACACACGCCCACGATGCACGCCAACGGTACACACCCACGGTACACGCCCACGACACACGCCCACGATACACGCCCACAACACACGCCCACGACACACGCCCACGATGCACGCCAACGGTACACACCCACGGTACACGCCCACGGTACACGCCCACGACACACGCCCACGGTACACGGCCACGACAGACGCCCACGACACACGCCAACGGTACACGCCCACGACACACGCCCAAGACACACGCCCACAATACACGCCCACGACACACACCCACGACACACGGCCACGACACATGCCGACGGTACACGCCCACGGTACACGCCCACGGTACACGCCCACTGTACACGCCCACGACACACGCCCACGATACACGCCCACGATACACGCCCACGACACACGCCCACTGGTCTTACCTTACTTACTTCATTCTGTGATTTTACTTCTTAAACGATCACATACGTAGGATTCGGCAGCATTTTTGGCACGGATGAAGAGGAACACGCTGCTCTCCACAGGGCGACATGACATGAAAGGGCACTGCAGTTTTTAAGCAGACTTTATTTCTTTATTCATTTGTTTCGGATCAATATCGCCATTAAAAACTGTCCAAAATATAACATCATGATCCACAGTAGATGAGAACTTTATACCAGACAGAAGCATAATAGATAGATAATAGTCTTATTCGAGGCTCGTTTATGCTTTACATTTGAAAGGCTTGTGTCCTTCATCTGCGCCATTAAGTCTGTCATCTGGTCCATCTCAGAAAATAGCTCAAGAGTCAAAGTAAAAGTAAAAGTATAGCTACAAAACAAACAAAGCAATACTGTCACCCAGTCTAATTAAAGGGCACATATCATGCCAATACAATGAGCTTTTGACCGTGTTCTTACATTGTTCACTCGTCAAAAACACACCTGCAGTAGCATTAGCTTCATTCACGCTAGTTTGAGGAATCCTGGTGAGAAAACCCTCTTTCCTGACAGTCCAAACCGCTCTTCTCTGCAGCTCCGCGATAACTGACGTCTCCTCGACAAGAGACTCTTCTCTGCTGTATTTATGTCCATAAATCATCATGATCAATATTTACCACTTTCATCCGCGGAGGCTCGTGTACGGCGCCATCGTCGAGCAGCCAGAACATAATGACCACCGGAGATAACAGATTATCTTTTCATGTTGACACATTGTGAGACGTGTTTGATGACAAGAGCAGAACAATCTACGGATCAATCTATGCAGACGCAAGGATTTGTGGGAAATTGCGCTAAAATTGTGAGGGCAAATATGCAGCTCCAAACACGGCACAGTCACGGTCTGTTCGTGCTGTCAATTGTCCAACCCTAAGCCAACCAAAACATTTCAATTTACCTGTTGGTAGTTTTTCTGTGGATTTGACCTTTAACCTGAATGAACTGGAACTATAACCGGGAAAAATCTAAAACCTGAAGACTAAACTACGTTGCGTGCCAGCATTTCTTCAGGGCAATTAACCTACATTGGTTTAGTCTTGTCAAAGGAAAGTGTTGCCCATTTACTACTCAATATTTAAAGTGTTGTTACATTTTAGGTGGAGGGTGCTCCAACTGCTGTCTTTATATTAGTGTTGAACGTGCATGGTCCTGTGAGCGCAGCCGCCAGTCTGCAGCTTCACTCTTCTCTGTGTGGTCCTGTGAGCGCAGCCGCCAGTCTGCAGCTTCACTCTTCTCTGTGTGGTCCTGTGAGCGCAGCCGCCAGTCTGCAGCTTCACTCTTCTCTGTGTGGTCCTGTGAGCGCAGCCTCCAGTCTGCAGCTTCACTCTTCTCTGTGTGGTCCTGTGAGCGCAGCCTCCAGTCTGCAGCTTCACTCTTCTCTGTGTGGTCCTGTGAGCGCAGCCTCCAGTCTGCAGCTTCACTCTTCTCTGTGTGGTCCTGTGAGCGCAGCCGCCAGTCTGCAGCTTCACTCTTCTCTGTGTGGTCCTGTGAGCGCAGCCGCCAGTCTGCAGCTTCACTCTTCTCTGTGTGGTCCTGTGAGCGCAGCCTCCAGTCTGCAGCTTCACTCTTCTCTGTGTGGTCCTGTGAGCGCAGCCTCCAGTCTGCAGCTTCACTCTTCTCTGTGTGGTCCTGTGAGCGCAGCCTCCAGTCTGCAGCTTCACTCTTCTCTGTGTGGTCCTGTGAGCGCAGCCGCCAGTCTGCAGCTTCACTCTTCTCTGTGTGGTCCTGTGAGCGCAGCCGCCAGTCTGCAGCTTCACTCTTCTCTGTGTGGTCCTGTGAGCGCAGCCGCCAGTCTGCAGCTTCACTCTTCTCTGTGTGGTCCTGTGAGCGCAGCCTCCAGTCTGCAGCTTCACTCTTCTCTGTGTGGTCCTGTGAGCGCAGCCTCCAGTCTGCAGCTTCACTCTTCTCTGTGTGGTCCTGTGAGCGCAGCCTCCAGTCTGCAGCTTCACTCTTCTCTGTGTGGTCCTGTGAGCGCAGCCGCCAGTCTGCAGCTTCACTCTTCTCTGTGTGGTCCTGTGAGCGCAGCCTCCAGTCTGCAGCTTCACTCTTCTCTGTGTGGTCCTGTGAGCGCAGCCTCCAGTCTGCAGCTTCACTCTTCTCTGTGTGGTCCTGTGAGCGCAGCCTCCAGTCTGCAGCTTCACTCTTCTCTGTGTGGTCCTGTGAGCGCAGCCTCCAGTCTGCAGCTTCACTCTTCTCTGTGTGGTCCTGTGAGCGCAGCCTCCAGTCTGCAGCTTCACTCTTCTCTGTGTGGTCCTGTGAGCGCAGCCTCCAGTCTGCAGCTTCACTCTTCTCTGTGTGGTCCTGTGAGCGCAGCCTCCAGTCTGCAGCTTCACTCTTCTCTGTGTGGTCCTGTGAGCGCAGCCTCCAGTCTGCAGCTTCATTGTTTCACGTTTGCGCTTCACTTTTTTGTCTGTTCAAGTTTAATTAGTTAAACCTGCTCAGAGGTTGTCATCGCCATGGTGACAAGTAGGTGGTGAACCATCCAGCAGAAAGTGACATACTTCGAATCTAAATATAGCAATGAAAAAAAGTACATACGCAAGTAGAATACATAAATAAACACGTAAAGAATCAGAAAACATGGTAATATCACAGAAACGACTCTTTCTCTGTTTAAAATCACACACTAATGTCTTGTTTTTACGTATAGTTTTCATCCTTTTATCCCTTTTGAAGCGCTTTTGTCGTGATATTATCATAAAGCGCATTACGTCCAAAGCGGCACACGATTCCGCGCTCGGCTCTCGTCATATGGAAGTCATTCACGCCGGAAAATATTTGCATTACTTTGGACGCGTGACAGGGATTGGTTACGATTCCCCTGAAATGCTCCCTGCCCTTTTTCTTCCCTTTTTTTCCCTTTTTTTCCTTTTTTTTCCCCTTTTTTTCTTTCTTTTTTTCTTTTTCTTTTTTTCAAACCAGTGGAACTTTGGTGTGGCTCGTAGTCCTGAACTCAGCTATTTAAAAGGCAGGAAGGGAAATGATGAGGACTACTTTGCCGTGGATTAATACGCCTGTTCATTACCGCGTGACAATTAAGACGCAAATTAACGTGACGAGATAATACGGGCATTTTTTCGTGTTTAATTAAGCGGCGGAGAATGTTCCCGTAATGAAACGTACAGAATTTATTGTTCTGGTTGATTGACTGACAGAAGCCCGGCAGGTGCGCTGCGTTCATCTCGACAGGGACAAGAGGATCCAAGAATACATCAGGCAAATATATGTTGGAATTAAAAAAGAAAAAAGAAAGTTGAAAAAACTTGAAAGGTATTTGGACTAAAGGGCAATAAATGAGTTGTTTTTGTTCAAATACATTTTAAAATATACATAAGAGCCATAAATTACAAATATATTTCTTGGGCGTGTCAAAAACATACTTGGGGGATGCAATGCGTTCATCTCAACAGGGTAATACAGAATATACAAGAATACTCAAATATATGTTCAAATGTTTTATAAAAATAAAAAACATCACGATTATTATTTTTTGTTTCTTTTTTGGTTGTTTCTTTTTTTAATTGTGACCTGGTCAATCACAATTATCGATTAAACCGATGACCGCGACAGCCCGTGACATTATTCTGAGATTTAAACATTTTCGACGATTCATTATTGCGATATTTTCCCGTTTCGTAAAGAATCCCGCACGGGTTTTTTGAGCAACGGCGTTCGGGGGGGTGGACGAAGGCGGACGTGGGGGGTGGACGAAGGCGGACGTGGGGGGTGGACGAAGGCGGACGATGGGGGGTGGACGAAGGCGGACGTGGGGGGTGGACGAAGGCGGACGATGGGGGGTGGACGAAGGCGGACGTGGGGTGTGGACGAAGGCGGACGTGGGGGGTGGACGAAGGCGGACGTGGGGGGTGGACGAAGGCGGACGATGGGGGGTGGACGAAGGCGGACGTGGGGGGTGGACGAAGGCGGACGTTGGGGGGTGGACGAAGGCGGACGTGGGGTGTGGACGAAGGCGGACGTGGGGTGTGGACGAAGGCGGACGTGGGGGGTGGACGAAGGCGGACGTGGGGGGTGGACGAAGGCGGACGATGGGGGGTGGACGAAGGCGGACGTGGGGGGTGGACGAAGGCGGACGATGGGGGGTGGACGAAGGCGGACGTGGGGTGTGGACGAAGGCGGACGTGGGGGGTGGACGAAGGCGGACGTGGGGGGTGGACGAAGGCGGACGATGGGGGGTGGACGAAGGCGGACGTGGGGGGTGGACGAAGGCGGACGATGGGGGGTGGACGAAGGCGGACGTGGGGTGTGGACGAAGGCGGACGTGGGGGGTGGACGAAGGCGGACGTGGGGGGTGGACGAAGGCGGACGTGGGGGGTGGACGAAGGCGGACGTGGGGTGTGGACGAAGGCGAACGTGGGGGGACGGGGGAGTGGCCGCTCTGAACAAAAGCAGACGCGCTCGATGTCGACATCCGATCCGAGCGTTGCGGAGGAGAGCGAGGGCCCGGCGGGGCTGCGGCGCTGAGCTGAACCTTGGCCCCTCTGGGTGTGAAAGCCCCACAGAGAAAGTCCAGAGCTCAGTTTGGGTTACGGCGCGGGGCGGGTGATGAAGAGGTCTGACGGGTTTGGTTGCGGGTCAGATGAGTCCGGTGCCGAGGACAGGGAGACGAATGGGACACGTGTGAGGTTAGGACGCGGCGAGAGGACGCCGGGGGAATCCTAAAGTAAGCAAGAGCAAGAAACATGAATCTGTTGTGATGAATGGCCCCGCACGGAGAAGGAAGTACCGGGAAGACGTGTCGAAGTACAAATACTGCGAGATGTACAGCAGTGGACAGCAAAACACTGCTACCACTGTTACCACGAACACGGTTACTACGGTAAATCATCAGGGTCAAAAGTGCAATGTTGACTTTTTAGATGTATTAACCGTTATATATAACGTTGTTCCCGGATCACGAGGTCCTCTTCTCTGAACCTCACGAAAAAAAACACTTGGTTCGTCATTTTCTGACTTGTTACTAGCATTTACGCCGTCTTATCACTTGGTTCGTTGTTTCCGGACTCGTTCCTAGCGTTTACGCCGTCTAATCGCGTTCCTTACAACGGCGCTTTTGTGTTGGTGTGTTTTTTTTCACGTAGTAATTCCCGCCGCTGCCGGTAGGTGGCGCGCTAACGTCAAATCCCGAGGAGGGAACACATGACGGGGAGACAATCGAGTGTGGTTTTCAATACATACGGTATTTTAAGTTCTAAAACGTGAAATGCCAAATGAAAGTTTCTCAATAGCATGATTTAAGGCCAATAACAAATAAACAAATAACAAATAATGTGTAATACTTGTCCTTTAACACGTGTACATTGTTTACCACTGCTCGGTTTCATAAAATATAACCAAAAAATACTCTCAGTACTTCTACTACTACCACTACTACTACCACTACCACTACTACTACAAAAAAACATATATAAGTGGCACTGGAGTATGAAATGCAGTTGCAAGTGTGAAAATAACAAATAATATCACATGTAAGTCGCTCCGGAGTATAAGTATATAAGTATAAATATAAGTATAAGTCGCACCCCGGGCAAAACTATGAAAAAAGGTGCGACTTATAGTCCAGAAAATACGGTAAACATCCTGACGTCGTTGCGCTCTCTCTCCGTCTTCGTGTGGACACCGTTTGCTGAAGGAATCTTTTACTCCGGTCCAAAAATACCCCTCGCACTTGTCGCGACGTGGCACGCGACGCCCGAGGCAAAAGCGACTAAAATAGCGACGGCCGCACCGACATCGTCCCAAAATCACTCACACATGACGAGGACGAGGACAAGACGCAAAACATCAACTCGAACACGGGCCGAGCTGATTACTGCGACGGGGAGAAGTCAAGAGGTCGAAATACGCTAATGTGAAACAGAATATGTACTTTTGGCATCCGTCTCTTTGGGACGTTCGGACTCAACGTATGACTCAACTCGTCGTCATCGACCCAGCCCAATGATGAATCCCCGTGCTATTTAATAAAGGAGAGACCGGGCGAAGATTTACAAGATTGCAGTTATAGGACAATCCAGAGTGATTTCATACGGAACGGTTTCACCCCGTGTTTCCGACCAAAACAACGTTCAAGACTAAACCTCTAATAATCCAATCAGAGTCAAGGCGTGGCCCAGCTGCCCCGTTAAAGGACTTCACTATCGGATGAGACAATTCTGTCCTCGAAACAGGATTTATACCAGTGAGTTACTTCCCAACTGTCACGATAACATTTTAGCGTTTAATGATTATTCACGATTATTGAGACTGTGACCAAACGACGGTGAAATATTGGATTTTATTTCATTTCTATTGTCTAATGTGTGACCGTTTTTACCAAATTGATCTTTCTGAAAGACGAAATAAAGTTAAATGTGACAAAAACAGACAGATAAAAACAAGTTATTTATATAAGTATATTTTTTGGACGCTAGAAAGAACTAAAAATACATAATTTTGCTCCTAAAATATTCAAAATTATTGTTTTTGTTTCTTACAGATGTATTGTGACCTGAATAATCACGATTCTCGATTAACTTAATAATCGTGACGTCCCGAGTCCCAACGTGACGTAAATACAGGGAGCGACAATCTGTATTCATACTAATTTAGAGTAACTGTATTCTAGTGTTTTTTAGTATTCAGATCACAGTGTAATCGTAAGAAGCAAAAAATATTAATAATCGTGAAAATTTTAAAAGCAAAATTACGTATTTTTGGTTCAATCTATTGTCCAAAAAATTTACAAATGACAGAAATGTAAATAACTTTTTATCTGGCCGTTTTTGTCAATTTTCACTTTATTTTGTTGTTAAGAAAGTTCAGTTACTTAAAAAAAATGAAAGATTTTTTAACTCAATCATCGCGAATAATCGTTAAACCGTAATATTTTTTCACACAATCACAAAATGTAACACCGCGACGTCCCTAAACTGCACGTTATCAGTGAGGGGGAAATAAAAAGGAAAACACAGCTCTCGATGTGATTTTTCCTTTTCTAATTAGTGATTAACAAATGCGACAACACGAGGCTGAGCTCTGATTGGATCGTGCAACGGAATATGTTACAAAATACACGTTAATACAGGTTTTATCAAAGCTTTCTTCCCAACACTGACTAGAAATGACCGGATTTATAACTGAGAATCATGCAACATGTCCACAGCAAGTGCAGTTTATGTCTTTTGACACATTCAGTCCAATTATTCATGATTATTATGATAAAAATATCATGATTTAATAACAATTATTCATGATTATTGTGAGAAGAAACGTCATGATTTAATATCAATTATTCATGATTATTGTGAGAAGAAACGTCATGATTTAATAACAATTATTCATGATTATTGTGAGAAGAAACGTCATGATTTAATAACAATTAGTCCTCGATTATGAACTTTAGAATCATTTTAGAGTAATTTAAGTTCCGTTTGATGGTCTTCTAACGTTACCATTGACCATATTTAACCATTATTCACCATTATTCACCATCAGTAACAAAAACATGTCATTTGTACGCCTCATTTGCATCGCAGCGTGGATTCATTACAGCGCGGGCGGAGTCGGTCCCTAGTCACGAGCACGCCAGTCGAGACGTATCGCCGAGCGCTCAGAACTCAGGGCGTGGCACCGTGTCGGAGGTGGGGAGCGTCACATCTGGCAGTATTAATACAACAATGTTTGGTCAATAGCCAATGAGTGGAGCTGCAACACCAGAGCCATTGTAAAGCCGCATGTGATTCTGATAGAATTCAAATCACGTCCAGATATAAACCCAAAATATTGAGTCGAACATAGACAGTCGTGTGTTTCGATCATAGTTATTTATCTTCTACCATTTTCCGGGATTTATGTGATTGAAAAAGTTGTATTTAAAGATAACAGAGGATCAAACTTCCCGACTAAAATATATGACGTGAACAGGCGCTATGATATACTTAAAGGGGACGTATGACAGGTTTTTACGATGTTCTAATGTTGACTTTATTTGGTGTATTTGTTGTACATATAAATGATAGTTTTGCACCAATCGAGCAGGTATTTGTGGAGAAAACGTTGAAAAATCTGTAGAAAATAAAAGACAGGAAGTGACATCACACCAGGGACAAGTCAAAGTCAAACTTCCAGTCAAAGTTTACATATAATTTACACAAAGAAACAACTTTTTTGACTCTCTAAACATGAATTCAACAAAATAAAGTCGCTCTCATATATTTTTATTTGTCAGATAAATAAAATAGTGACATTAGATGAGTTTTGGCCCAGTGTTTGCTAGGTAATTTCCTACTGTGATGTCATCGATTACAAACAGGAAGTGAAACTAAAAACAAAATTCTAAATATATTTTAGAATTCTAAATATATTTATCTTAACTGCATTTTAGTTCAACAATGGGACCTGTAGGGGGCGCTTTAAAGGGGACATAATATCTGAAATTGACCATGTTATAATGGCGTTGCCTCAGCATTAACTTACATCAATAACGTATTTTACTTGATTCATGCATCTTTCCAATCCTGCATTTTTACTTACTTGCGATTAAAAAAACAAAAAAAATTAATAGTACTAATACTTTATATACTAATACTTTATATACTAACAACGAGGTCAATCAATCAAATTCTGTTATAAACCTATTTTAAAGCTATTTTTTATCAATACTGTGGTTTAAAATGGACACAATGTTAAATACCCATCTATATATGTTACAGTTTTATACTACTACTACTACTACTACTACTACTACTACTACTACTACTACTACTACTACTACTACTACTACTACTACTACTACTACTACTACTACTACTACTACTACTACTACTACTACTACAAAACAAAAAAAAAACAAAAAAAAAGCATAAATTCTTTAAAAAGTAGCCACTGCATGAGAAATTTCCTCCTATTTGTATTACTATTGTATTCCCGTGTGACATGGGCCACATTGACATCCTTTAGTGATGGATTACGCTGCTTCTTCTCTCCGTCCATCCTCTCTCTCTTTCACCCTTTCCCTCTCTCTCTTTCTCTCTTTCTTCTTCCAGCCTAAAGACACTGACCAGATTCGGACTTCCTGCCCCACTTTCTCTCCACCGCTTTCACAACCGAACAGGTTCTGATGGTTTTTAACGAGAGCCCAGGGGAACGTAAAGCACATCAAGGTCGACTCCGCCAAGAAACCGCTGCACGGCCGCAACGTATGTAGAAAGATAAATAAATTACATTCCTTATGCTTCAGGTGCGGGTTCAGCGCCTTAATTAATTCCCAAGGACGCGGCGGTTTAGAGCGTCTGGATGCGGCGGTTTGAAAAGGTGAAAGCGAAGGCGCGGCCCACGCAGCCACGATCGCCCCGTATCTGAAGTGAGCGTGTTAAAGGTGCACTGTGGAACCTTTCTGCTGCGAGATGTCGAGGAGCTGCTCAGAATGTTCCACAGTTTGGTTTTATTAAAGGTCAGGAGATGCCACAGGGTCAGGGAGGTCGCGGTGTCAGATGTCAATGTCATGGTTATTGTGTGAAGAAACGTCATGATTTATTAATAATTATTCATGGTTATTGTGAAGAAACGTCATGATTTAATAATAATTATTCATGGTTATTGTGAAGAAACGTCATGATTTATTAATAATTATTCATGGTTATTGTGAAGAAACGTCATGATTTAATAATAATTATTCATGATTATTGTGAAGAAACGTCATGATTTAATAATAATTATTCATGATTATTGTGAAGAAACGTCATGATTTATTAATAATTATTCATGATTATTGTGTGAAGAAACGTCATGATTTAATAACAATTATTCATGATTATTGTGTGAAGAAACGTCATGATTTATTAACAATTATTCATGATTATTGTGAAGAAACGTCATGATTTAATAACAATTATTCATGATTATTGTGAAGAAACGTCATGATTTAATAATAATTATTCATGATTATTGTGTGAAGAAACGTCATGATTTATTAACAATTATTCATGATTATTGTAAGAAAAGTCATGATTTAATAATAATTATTCATGATTATTGTAAGAAAAGTCATGATTTAATAATAATTATTCATGATTATAATGAGAAGAAACGTCATGATTTAATAACAATTATTCATGATTATTGTGAAGAAACATCATGATATAATAACAATTATTCATGATTATTGTGAGAAACGTCATGATTTATTAACAATTATTCATGATTATTGTGTGAAGAAACGTCATGATTTAATAACAATTATTCATGATTATTGTGTGAAGAAACGTCATGATTTAATAACAATTATTCATGATTATTGTGAGAAACGTCATGATTTAATAATAATTATTCATGATTATTGTGAGAAAAGTCATGATTTATTAACAATTATTCATGATTATTGTGAAGAAACGTCATGATTTAATAATAATTATTCATGATTATTGTGTGAAGAAACGTCATGATTTAATAACAATTATTCATGATTATTGTAAGAAAAGTCATGATTTAATAATAATTATTCATGATTATTGTAAGAAAAGTCATGATTTAATAATAATTATTCATGATTATAATGAGAAGAAACGTCATGATTTATTAACAATTATTCATGATTATTGTGAGAAACGTCATGATTTAATAACAATTATTCATGATTATTGTGAGAAACATCATGATTTAATAACAATTATTCATGATTATTGTGAGAAACGTCATGATTTAATAACAATTATTCATGATTATTGATACCAAACAACAGAAAAGTACTTTATTTTCTCTCATTTCAAATCACAATTTCTCCAGCTTTGTGAAATCAAACTTTCTGAATATTAAAGTAAAGTTGATAATATCCTTTTATAATTATGTAAATGAACAAAAACAGCCAGATTTTTACATTCAGCTTTACTTTTTTATATATTTTAGCCGAGGTGCGACTTATACTTATATTTATACTTATATACTTATACTCTAGAGCGACTTATATGTGATATTATTTCCTATTTTCACACTTGCAACTGCATTTCATACTCCAGTGCAACTTATATATGTTTTTTTTCTTCTCTATTATGCATTTTTTGGCTTGTGCGACTTATACTCCAGTGCGACTTATAGTCCAGAAAACACGGTAAATAGACTGTAACACTATTGTACCGGTAAAGTCGGAGTAGTGAGCTTTACTTTTGTTTCTAAAAGGTCATTACAGCGCATCCATCTCCAGTTGATTAGCCGGGCTGTTACTGACATAGAAAACACAATAAAATATATCCTAGACGCCGTTCTTGTCACGTCCCCAAATATACAACAGCCTAAAAAAACGAATTATATACACAAATGATCCACGTGTTCTTCCACTAATGCGTAACTACAAAGAAACGACCTTGAACATCTAAATAAAAGGCGCGCGGACAGCTTTACGGTCGTGAAGGATGCGTTTTAATAGCGACACTAAATCAGAAAACTCACTTTGGGGAACTTCTACGGCCCAAACACGTCCGCGCGGCGACTTTTTACAGCCTCTCGAAAAATAAACTGTTCCTCGGACTGACCCGCCAAGACCCCGTGAGTTATTTGCGCCGCGCCTTAAAACCGCCGCTTTCGAGACCCTAAAAAACACAGTTCGCCGAAGAGACTCGCAGCCTCATCAATTATACAGGGCGTTCGCCGCGGCTCGGTTCACGGTGGACGAGCGCGGGAAACATCAGGCAAATCACGAAGGAAAGAGCGCACAACGGATTCTCTTGCGTGCGGTGCGGCGATTCCAAATACCGTATTTTCCGGACTATAAGTGGCACCTTTTTTTCATAGTTTTGTCCGGGGTGCGACTTATACTCCAGTGCGACTTATATGTTTTTTCTTCTCTATTGTGCATTTTTTTGGCTGGTGCGACTTATACTCCAGTGCGACTTATTTATGTTATTTTCTTCTCTATTGTGCATTTTTTTGGCTGGTGCGACTTATACTCCAGTGCGACTTATATATGGGGTTTTTTTCTCTATTATGCATTTTTTTGGCTAATGCGACTTATACTCCAGAAAATACGGTATTGCAGATGCGTGTCGGCAGAAACTGTTGAAATCTTGCTCGTTTTGGAGAAATTCGATTTATTTTCACATCACCCAAAATCACAAGAGAAAAGTTTCCTCGAAGGGCGACGGCGGCGGTGTTCATGGGAATTTTTTGCAACGTCCCAGAATCCCCCTGTGTCCTTAGACAAATGTCCCAAAGTTCAATATTCAAAATTAAAATATGAAGTGTATCGTCTATACCGTATTTTCCGGACTATAAGTTGCACCTTTTTTTTATAGTTTAGCCCGGGGTGCGACTTATACTTATATTTATCCTTATATTTACACTTATATACTTATACTCGACTTATATGTGATATTATTTGTTATTTTCACACTTGCAACTGCATTTCATACTCCAGTGCGACTTATGCTTTTTTCTTCTCTATTATGCATTTTTTGGCTGGTGCGACTTATACTCCAGAATACGGTAATTTAAAACAATGAAGAATTAGCGCGGAAAAGAGACAAAAACCTCAGTGTGATCTTCCAAAGAAGGATATTTCTGCTCTTTTGTGGTACATTTGGTGGAGTTTTCACATTTCGTGCCTGAACTTCAAACGAGACATTTACAAACACATTTTAGAACATTATCGACGCTTTGTGAAAAATATGCCAGAATATCATAAAAATCAACTGAAATATTAATTTTTCTAGCCAAAAATATTCTAAAAACGGTGCAAGATGCAACTCTTCGAGCGCTTTGCCTCCGATGTCCCGCAGTGTGGCATTAAACAGATCCATCTCAAAATTGTCCGAGATGTTTTTATTGGACAGAAAACACCTTGTTTTCTTGTGAGTTCGCCTCGCCGCAGAGCTGACCCGTAACACGACTTGGCGAAGACGGGAAAGATCGGACGCCGCGCTATGAAAATCGAAGGCAAAGCGATGACATCTCCATGGAGACCGACAACAAAGGGAAAGTTACGTAGACAGCGCACCTTTAATTTGTATCAAACACAAGGTACATTTAGTAAATACGTGAATTACGGAACTTTTCGCGACTGAGCAGAACAAAAAGAAGAAGAACAAATCAACAAACTCATCATCTAAACATGTTTTAATTGTCACAAACTGAGACAACATTGAATAAATCAGACGTAAAGCGCGAACGGGTTTTACGCACGCATTTAAATCGCGCACGTCCGGTAATTGCGGTAATTGTCTTACCTGTTGGACGCGCGGCTGCGGCGGACGCGCAGAGGAAGGGCAAAAGTGACAAAAGGGCAAACTTCAGACTGGCACCGGCCGGCGTCATGGTGCCCCCCGCGGCCATGGAGCCCCCCAAAAAACAAAGAGACCCCCGGATCCGACCGGGCGCGCGTCTTTCCCGCCCCGCGCGCGCGTCACTCCTGCCGCGGCGCGACCATCACGCGACCGCAGCGCCGGGACAACAGCTGAGACCGCGGGGAAAGTCAAACCCCCGCGAAACAGAAGAAAAGAAGAGGAAAGAGAAGAGAAAAGAGCTTCCTGAAACACGAGCTGCGGAAGGAAATCCCGGGCGCGACAGCTGCGGGTTCATCCGCGGGAGAGGAGGGTCCGCGCGGGGACGTGGACGCGGCGGAAGGCGCGGCGGACGGCGGGCGGCGCGGCTCCGATGCCCGCGCGGACTGACACCGATCCCGGGGCAATTACCGGGAGAGGATGTGTTGTCTTTAGGAGCGGGGGCCATGTGCTCCGGGGAGACGGGCTCCGCGCGGTCCTAAAGAGCCGCGGAGCGCGGCAAGGCAGCGGCGGGGGGGAGCCGCGAGGGTTTCCGGTTGTTGTGCAAAATAAAATGTGATGAAATGTTTTCGAGATAAATGTTGAATAAATTGTGTGGGATGTTAATGGATGGAAGGAGCAAACCAGTCACAGTCACGAATTCAAACTGAATATTTAAATAATATAATAGTGTGTGTACCTCTGTATGTGAAACTGTCTGTAACTGACTGTGAAGCAGGATAAATGTAGGCTTATAATGTTAAAAATGTAATAAAAAAAAAAAACATGAGCTACAATGAATAATAGCAGAATTAAACTCTTTAGTAGTTAGTCTTTGGAGTTAAATAGCGTATTTGACTCTCTTTTGCTCAAATCTATCTCATCTTACAACAAAAAATTAAAAAAATAAAACAAATTTCCCACTTGTGCAAGAAAAGTTACATACAACAAATATTGAGTCCTAAAAGTATTGTTCCATCTGTCATTTACTGATAAATAAGTGATCGTGTGAGTCGTGACAGGCCTAGAAACAGATTGTTTTTCATTTAGTATTTAGTTTTTTGTGATTATTTGCTAAGAATTTTTTTTTGTTTCAAGCTAAAAAAAAAAAAAAAACAATGATGACTTGTTATAGCAAATTAACTCAATCACAATGATATGTTTGTCAGCCGTCCAAATACGCAGCCACATCTAATTTATTCATGTTACGCCACATTATCAAACATCCAGTCCATTTAGAAACGTCTGGAGACTTTTATTTTGAAGGCTGCATTTGTATTTTGTGGTTGTGCTTTTCTGCATTCAAGCTTGACTCATTATAGGTTACTTTTATTCATTACACTATATATATTTTTTCCCAGTAAGAGCATAAGTCAGTTTAAAGGAGCGTTTTGTGTCACTTTTGTCATTTTAATTCCTTATAACTAAACAACATGTCGCTCTGTCACGAGGCAATTGTAATTATCAAACCACCAGGAGGCTCTGTTAAGGAAGGACTTCCCATTTAAAAGGACTTCACTTTGATTACTGGTGTCACGGGCCCTCGCTGCTATTTTTACCCGCACAATGAGCCGCTGTAATTGAGTCGTGACGTGCGCCCGGTCCCCACAGTGTGGCCTTTATACGGCCCCGGGGCCACGTGTCCATTCACTTTGTGCAAACGGGCGGAGAAGCGGTGGTCCCTGAAAGCTCGTCGTGGTCTTCGGGGGGATCGTGACCCGCAGGCCGCTCGTACGAAGAGGATGAGGTTTAAAACGGGACCAGATCCTGTTGAAAAATATATATTTTAAAAAAATTGATGAAAAGCCACTAAAATATATATAAGTTCAGTGTTTTCCATTCAATATACATCCATTTGTATAGTTTTGTTTTGTTTTTCTCAAGTATTAAAGTCCATTAATGTCGCTATTAAGCAGCATTTTTACTTTGTAATTACGGTATTTTCTATCCTATAAGTCGCACCTTTTTTCATAGTTTTGGCCGGGGTGCGACTTATACTTATATTTATACTTATATACTTATACCCCGGAGCAACTTATGTGATATTATTAGTTATTTTCACACTTGCAACTGCATTTCATACTCCAGTGCAACTTATATATGTTTTTTTCTTCTCTATTATGCATTTTTTGGCTGGTGCGACTTATACTCCAGTGAGACTTATATATGTTTTTTTCTTCTCTATTATGCATTTTTTGGCTGGTGCGACTTATACTCGAAAATACGGTATTTACGTTTTATGTTCAGGACGACGCAATGAGCATTAAAGTGTGATTTTGTTACGTGCTAATGGTTGTTTTTTAGACTTTACTGTTGTTTTTCGTGGGAAACGTTGCAAGTTGTACTCTGCAAATGCTTTTTTTATTCGATATATACCATTTATTATTCATGGTATGCACTGGAAGACAGTGGAGAAAAGACTAAAGGTCTAATCACACTCTGGACCAGTACAGGACTAAACTAAACCAAGTCTTATCAGAACTAAACGGCTCAAAACGCGAAACACAAACAAGTCCGAACTCTCTTTTGTAAAACGTTTCATCTCAGTTTGGCACATGAGTAATCACAACCAAATCGATGACAAAATGACCTTTAAATGAACGTCCACGGGCTTAATCATCCTTAGATCCTCCATCTCTGCAAAGTAAACTTAAAAATCATCATCGACTTCAGCTGTAACAGTCAGTTAAAGTTGAATTGGCCTTTGCCCTGACGCACTGCTGAAAATGTTGTGAGAAAAACACATAAATCAGCGCAATAAATTAAGTACAACACTGATAAGACACCGCTAACTTGATTTAGCACTTAAAAAATAAATGTAATAAATCTTTTTTAGTTATTAGACTCGCTCAAGGCCACAGATATTAATTCATTCAGAAAATTAAAATAAAAACTGGCGTGATACAGTGACTCGTCAGCGGACAAAGTGATAAAAGAGTTTCTAATTTAATTGTACTTTCACATTTTATATATAAAAGGGAACGTTGAGGTCATTAACCTTTTAAGTCAAATGAAAAAGGAGAGTTTGAGTGAATTTCTGCCAGTGGAACAAAGGGATAGAGCGCCTATTGAGGACGGTACAGTTCGTTAACAGTTGCGAGAGGTCAAATTCCTCCGGTCCTAATCGTCCGGCCTGAGCGATGCCAGGGCTTTTGCCGAGGACGCATCATTAGAGCGTCTTCACTGTCCCGTTGTGCCGAACAGAAGGGCGCGTTGTGCAAAAACTTTGGGCAAGATGGAACAGGATTTAAATCATGCAAAAGCGCCGCGACTAATGATTCACGTGTTAATAAGGAACATGACTTTAAAGCGTTTCCAAATGTCTTTTCGAATGTGTTTTCAAGTCCAGATAATGTTACAATAATCAAGATACAACTTAGTACAGTTGTTTATTATCAACTCGTCACAATAATTTGATTAGTTGTTGCATCCCAAAGTACCATATTTTCTGGACTATAAGTCGCACCTTTTTTCATAGTTCTGGCCGCGGTGCGACTTATACTCCAGAGCGACTTATATGTGATATTATTTGTTATTTTCACACTGACGACCACAAGAGGGCGCTCTAGGCTCTGAGCGACGCAGAAGAAGAATCTGCACTTCCTCTTCCTCTGGAGTTTGTGGAGTTGTTTAGAAGTGACACAGAGGAAGAAGAATTCAGTGGATTTAGTGATTTGGGGTAAAACTGATGCTTTGCTAAACTTGTTAGCATGTTAGCATGTTCTTTATGCTATAGTTATCTGAATAACTGTTCATATGTTACGCTAATATACCAGACACTTACCACAGTTCTGTCTGTGCCTCATGTAGCTGAAGGTGTTAGCGTTAGCATACGTCATGTAGCTGAAGGGGTTAGCGTTAGCATACGTCATGTAGCTGAAGGTGTTAGCGTTAGCATACGTCATGTAGCTGAATGTGTTAGCATTAGCATACATCATGTAGCTGAAGGTGTTAGCGTTAGCGTACGTCATGTAGCTGAAGGTGTTAGCGTTAGCGTACGTCATATAGCTGAAGGTGTTAGCGTTAGCGTACGTCATGTAGCTGAAGGTGTTAGCGTTAGCGTACGTGATGTAGCTGAAGGTGTTAGCGTTAGCATACGTCATGTAGCTGAAGGTGTTAACGTTAGCATACGTCATGTAGCTGAAGGTGTTAGCGTTAGCATACGTCATGTAGCTGAAGGTGTTAGCGTTAGCATACGTCATGTAGCTGAAGGTGTTAGCGTTAGCATACGTCATGTAGCTGAAGGTGTTAGCGTTAGCATACGTCATGTAACTGAAGGTGTTAGCGTTAGCATACGTCATGTAACTGAAGGTGTTAGCGTTAGCATACGTCATGTAACTGAAGGTGTTAGCGTTAGCATACGTACACCTATTCACCATGTTCTCTCATCTGTTATTATTTTAAACTGCATTTACAGAGGAAATGTCTGTTCTTGGTCTTGGATTTTACCTAATACATTTCCCCAAAAAATGAGACTTATACTCCAGTGCGACTTATACTCCAGTGAGACTTATACTCCAGTGCGACTTATACTCCAGTGAGACTTATACTCCAGTGCGACTTATAATCTGAAAAATACACTAATGATGTATAAAATGTTTGTCTATTTGAACATTTTTGGAGTCTCTCTCAGCTCGGCCCGAAAAGGCTTTATTGGCCAAGAGAGTTGAGCGTGAAATAGGGGATGAGAGAAGGGAGGGACACGCAGCACACTGTCAGGACTTTGAACTCGTATGGCATATGTGCGGCCGCCTTAACCACTCAGCCGCCGGGCAGCAAACGTCTCACCATTTTACAGGCAAAAACACAAAAGATAAAACACTATTTGCAAAAAAACTGGATATTTACAATTTTAGAACGATTACGCAATAGACCGATATTCTTAAGTTGTCAAAGTTGAATTGGGCAATTTTTTTTATATTTAATTTTTATTTTTTTGGGAGGTTTGAGCTGTTTTATTTGGTCTTTTAAATAACCACTGTCCAAGGTGCTGTACACATTCAAAACAACAAGGAAAACTGCAAAATATTTCAACTAGCGACAATAAAATGCAACAAATTGAGCTAAAAACAGAATAATAGAATAAAAAATAAAACAGGACCTTTATATTTTGTTTAATATTTTAATGTAAATAATAATAATACAAACATTCTTCATAACTCACAAGATTGTAGCAAGAATCTATGTCCAAAAAATCTAATTTGACTCTTAAATATTTTACTTTTGTATATTTAAAAGATGATACTTAGAAAATTATTTATATCAGAATAAATATATCGAGTCTAGTTAAAGGCACTGAGTGAAAGGAGATAATAATTCATAGACGCAACAACATTACACTTCACTTCAATGTTTTACAGCGCAATCACCACAAATCAAACAATCTATAGAGTTCACGTCGATGTGGCAAGAACGGGCAAAGAGCGGGCGGTCCAGAGCGGGCGGTCCAGAGCGGGCGGTCCAGAGCGGGCGGTCCAGAGCGGGCGGTCCAGAGCGGGCGGTCCAGAGCGGGCGGTCCAGAGCGGCCGGTCCAGAGCAGCCGGTCCAGAGCGATGAGTGTAATTCCTAAACTGTGAGCTGGACAAACGTTTAAAGAGTGACGTTTAAGGCGTTTCACTTGTCACGTGTCGGATGGGCGGAGCCAACGACCGTGACCCTGACACGCCCTATAGTTGTTTACAGTGAGTCTATGAAACTGCTCTAAGGAATGAACTGTCACGCCGAGTCGCATTTGGAGTTAATCATTCACGCTGCTAATGGTTCATCTCACTCCCATTAGCAAACTCTAATTAGCTCCGTTGCTTTCTTCGGGTCGTAACGGCGTATTGACCTCTGGCGACCTCTTCTGGAGACGTCTTGCACCTCGTAAACATGTGAGTCTGGGAGTGAAGGACGTGGTTTGCTCCAGCCTCGCTCTTTACGTTCATCTGGATGCATAAAACAGCAATTTCAAATCAAATACACTAAGCTTTTTCTCTGGTTCCGCCCTCTCTGTCTGTTTCTCTGTCATTGCTGTGGTTGTCATGGTTATTGTATCTTTATTTATACATAAGTTTTGATTCATCTGTGTTTTTCTTGAATAAAAAAGTGATAAAAAGAAAAGAAAGAGGAGGTAACGTGTCCAGACGACTGCAAATGACTGGGTTGTTTTCTGCCAAGGTCTTTCGAGGCTATTGTAGACTGAGGGGAGGTTGCATCCCGACTTTTAAGGTCCCATATCGTGCAAAACAGTGCTATTACAGCGCTGTTGGTGTCTCATATTTGTGCCCAAAGTGTTTTTTTTGATTGATTCCTGCAGTTTTCAGCGAGAGTACAGTCTCTATCCTTTTCCTCGGATCTGCAGACGGACCGGGCGGGGCTCTACTCACAAGGACGCGTCATGATCACCGCATGGCGAACCCTTTGGTCAGGACTCATTCCAGTTCACAAAAGGATACATTCTCGCCGCTCAAATCACTTCCATCAGATTGAGAGTGACTTTTGGACAGAAATAGAAACATCTTTCATCGTTCTAAACCAAAACCCGGAGGACGACCTTTAGAACCGCCTCGACTCTCGAACAAACGAGGGATTTACGACGATCCCAACGATGTAACGTTTCACCCTTTACATCGAGAATAACAAATGCCTTTCCTTTATTGTGGGTGTTTTCGTCTCATGCTAAAAATACCTCGAAAACACGCATCGTTTCTCCTCAGATTCGCCTCGTAACTTCACCCAGAGTTCACGGCGATAAGTCTACGCATCGTTCCGCTCCGTAAACGTATTCTTTGACCTCTCGGCGAATTCTGCTCAACGTTTCGCTCCTCGACGTCAGGTTCATCCGTGGGAATAACGGCAGCTTATCTCTTTTGGGTTCGAAGAGAGCGGGAGGTGAACGAGAGGCACGAGGAGGCACTGGAGGACGCCGTAAAGTCAACGCCGTCCCGTAAAGTCAACGCCATCCCGTAAAGTCAACGCCATCCCGTAAAGTCAACGCCGTCCCGTAAAGTCAACGCCGTCCAGTAAAGTCAACGCCGTCCCGTAAAGTCAACGCCGTCCCGTAAAGTCAACGTCGTCCCGTAAAGTCAACGTCGTCCAGTAAAGTCAACGCCGTCCCGTAAAGTCAACGCCGTCCAGTAAAGTCAACGCCGTCCCGTAAAGTCAACGTCGTCTCGTAAAGTCAACGCCGTCCAGTAAAGTCAACGTCGTCCAGTAAAGTCAACGTCGTCCAGTAAAGTCAACGCCGTCCCGTAAAGTCAACGCCGTCCAGTAAAGTCAACGCCGTCCCGTAAAGTCAACGTCGTCCAGTAAAGTCAACGCCGTCCCGTAAAGTCAACGCCGTCCCGTAAAGTCAACGCCGTCCAGTAAAGTCAACGCCGTCCCGTAAAGTCAACGTCGTCTCGTAAAGTCAACGCCGTCCAGTAAAGTCAACGTCGTCCAGTAAAGTCAACGCCGTCCCGTAAAGTCAACGCCGTCCAGTAAAGTCAACGCCGTCCCGTAAAGTCAACGCCGTCCAGTAAAGTCAACGCCGTCCCGTAAAGTCAACGCCGTCCAGTAAAGTCAACGCCGTCCCGTAAAGTCAACGCCGTCCCGTAAAGTCAACGTCGTCCCGTAAAGTCAACGTCGTCCAGTAAAGTCAACGCCGTCCAGTAAAGTCAACGCCGTCCAGTAAAGTCAACGCCGTCCCGTAAAGTCAACGTCGTCTCGTAAAGTCAACGCCGTCCAGTAAAGTCAACGTCGTCCCGTAAAGTCAACGCCGTCCAGTAAAGTCAACGCCGTCCCGTAAAGTCAACGTCGTCCAGTAAAGTCAACGTCGTCCCGTAAAGTCAACGCCGTCCAGTAAAGTCAACGCCGTCCCGTAAAGTCAACGTCGTCTCGTAAAGTCAACGCCGTCCAGTAAAGTCAACGTCGTCCGGTAAAGTCAACGCCGTCCCGTAAAGTCAACGCCGTCCAGTAAAGTCAACGCCGTCCTGTAAAGTCAACGCCGTCCCATCCGGCGTGCGGGGGCGGGGCTGGAGTTCACTCTGTCGGGACGCCGTGAATCGCTCGGGTCGCCGTGTCTCAGTCGTTGCTCCTTTGAAGAACTTGATCCAGAAGTTTCTGTGAAAACGAGAGCGTGAAAGGCGTTTGAATAGAACGATGTTTTAGAGGTTCGTCGATCACTGAATTTGCGCCTCGACTTGTCCCGTAACAACGATAACTCACTACATCTGGAATCCACGAGGAGAACAGCAGCTTCCGCTCATTGTTCTGCACTTTACAGGGCGTTCGGAGCAGTGAGAAGTGTAGACGGTCGCCATAGCAACCAACAAAACTAATTCAGAGCGGTCTATGGTCCGAAAAGTGTTTGCCTTAGTTTTATTTTCTCTCTGGTCTTGATTTGTTTTTTTGTCTGTGTTTTAGCTTTTCGATTGAAAAAAATTAAATATACCAAAAAAAGGAAACAGAATATAAGAACATAAAATGATAAAATGTTCAAAACTTATAATCTATCCAGACATTTCTTATCTTTAAATATAAACATGAAAGAAAAGAAGAACACAGGGAACTTCGTCTATCAAAAAATATTTTGTTATGTCATAGCATTTTCCAGGTAAAATCAATCCAGAATATTATATTATATTATATTATATTATATTATATTTTATTATATTATATTATATTATATTATATTATATTATATTCCATTTAATTTCTTTTCAATTCTATTTATTTTTATTTTTATTCATTATTTTTTAAGGCTAAATCCTGTTATCACAGAATAGCTCATTTTTTAGGTTTATAATTTCACTTCCTATTTATAATTGATGACATCACACAGGGAAATTACCCAGAAAACACTGGGCCAAAACACATCTGATGACACTTTTTTTATTTTTTTATTTGACAAATAAAAATACATGAGAGCGACTTTATTTTGTTGAATTCATGTTTAGACTGCCAAAAAAGTTGTTTCGTTGTGTAATTTATGCATAAACTGGAATTAATCCCCTGGTGTGATGTCACTTCCTGTCATCTTCTACAGATTTTTCAACTTTTTTCTCCACAAATACCTGCTCGATTGGTATAAAACTATAATTCCCATGTACAACAGGTACAAACACACTAAATAAAGTCAAAATTAGCAATTGCTACGAACCTGCCATACCTGCCCTTTAAACGACCGCTGTCATTGTGATTCAAATCTCCTTTTACAGACGACATTCTGACTCATCTCGCCCAGGTAAACGCGCCATTACTCGACTCCGACTCGTTTTAAACTCGGATGTCAGTTCCTGTTGTCCTCCAGCGGCGCGAGGAGAAGGCCCCAGACGCTTCCCTCGCCCTGTGGTTTGGGTGCGTCTCCATCTCTGAGGAGCCCTTTGTCTCGCTCTGAACACTGGCCTCACACACGCTCCACACAATGAGGTCACAGTGTGCGGACTTTAACAACAGACACTTCAGGCATTTCAAATATGTAAGATTATTATTATTATTGACATGTTTTTTGTGTGTAATGCCATTTGTTTTGTCTTAAATGTGGAGAAAATGTATGTTGCAACAGTCAAAGTTAGACAGCTTTAGTTACTGGACTTAATGGAACGTAAACTTTGTGTTCTAGTGACATCTAGTGGTGTAAAAGAGCATCACGTGTAAGTAGAAGTTTGATCATATAATATAGTTTGCAATTGTTTGGGTGTAATTGGTGTAATTGGCTCTTATATAATGAGATATAAAGGAGAATAATACAAATAAACGTACTTGTTTGTCCTTAAAAAACAAAAAGGAACAAACATTTTAATATTTTCAAAGGTGTATTATCAACAGCTGGATATTAACTGACTTCTTGTCCTCAAATGCCTTTAAACCCGTCTGAAAGCATTAAAAACGGCCTCAATAATGTAATTAATAACCTGTATTATATTAATGTTGTTTGTCTGTGTGTTGTAACTGTGGTTCTACTTCGCTTTCTCGTGACCAGGACTCAATTGTTGTTGTTTTTTTCATTTCAATGGTTAAATAAAGTTGAAATAAATTAAGATAAAACAGCATGTGCGCCTGGTTTGTCATTGTATTTCTTTATACGAAGATGGTAAATGTTTAAAATGACCTGGCCTGCATTTTGTAACAAGGAATACTTGTATAATCATGTTTTTGTGCTATTATAGTTTGTGATTGAAGCGTTTGTTTGGTCAGAATGTTTTGACTCTGGATTTGTGTCGTTGAAGAGTTTAAAGGGCGGTGTACCATGTTCTCATTTTGACTTTATTTGGTGTGTTTGTATTTGCCGTACATATAAATTATAGTTTTACACCGATCGAGCAGGTATTTGTGGAGAAAATGTAAAAAAATCTGTAGAAAATGACAGGAAGTGACATCACACCAGGGACACTAACAACATCTATGCATAAATTAGACAAATACAATTTTTTTTTGACTCTCTAAACATTAATTCAACAAAATAAAGTCGCTCTCATATGTTTTTATTTGTCAAATTTTAAAAAATGTGACATTAGATGAGTTTTGCCCAGAGTTTGCAGGGTAATTTCCTACTGTGATGTCATCAAACAGGAAGTGAAATTATAAACTTAAAAAATTAGCTTTTTGCCTTTTTTTTTCCAACAATTTTTTACTAAATTCAAAACACATTCATCTTCACTGCATTTCCCTTCAGTTCAGACACAATCAGACGCCACAGTTTGTTCATGACTCTGTAGAGACAAACCTTTTTAAACAGATCGGCTCGTTGTCTGTTGCTCAAACTCGTGTCTCTCCCGCTCTCCTCCCCCGGCGACCTCCGCCTCACCTCCGCGGCCCTGTGAGGACAAGTGCCGTGCGTCAGACCCACGCGCCACCCACAAAACGCATCACCCGCAGTCACATTTACGAGCGCTCAGAAGTCTGGACGGGCCAATCAAACGTGAGAGCGACTTATGGGGGAAGAAAAGTCGTCTAATGTTACAGTTTGTGACTTTAATGCGATCTCAAACAAAAGGAGGCGTTTTAGCTGCACAAAATGAACTCAAATAAATAAAGGTGAATAAAAAGGGAAATACTCGTACGTTCTTCTCGTGGCGACTCTGTTGTTGTGTTTGAAAAGGTTTCCTGAAAACAAACACATTACACGAGTTAAATTAGGATAAAACATTTAATTGATCAAATTTGTGTTGATTTATATTTGTATTATTGTTTTTATTATCACTTGTATCATTAGTTGTATTGTTATTTTTATTATATTAGATAAAGTATTTATTTCTGAATTGTGTACTTCCTTGTTGTGGCCACTAGAGGGCAGAGCACACTATAAAATGACTTCCATTCCTTCTAATGAATTGTCTTCATAAGTATCTGAGGTGAGAAGTAGGTTAAATTGTAGTTATATTGTAGTAGGAGTAGGTTATATTGTAGTTATATTGTAGTAGGAGTAGGTTATATTGTAGTTATATTGTAGTAGGAGTAGGTTATATTGTAGTTATATTGTAGTAGGAGTAGGTTATATTGTAGTTATATTGTAGTAGGAGTAGGTTATATTGTAGTTATATTGTAGTAGAAGTAGGTTAAATTGTAGTTATATTGTAGTAGGAGTAGGTTATATTGTAGTTATATTGTAGTAGGAGTAGGTTATATTGTAGTTATATTGTAGTAGGTTATATTGTAGTTATATTGTAGTAGAAGTAGGTTATATTGTAGTTATATTGTAGTAGGTTATATTGTAGTTATATTGTAGTAGGAGTAGGTTATATTGTAGTTATATTGTAGTAGGTTATATTGTAGTTATATTGTAGTAGAAGTAGGTTATATTGTAGTAGGAGTAGGTTATATTGTAGTTATATTGTAGTAGGAGTAGGTTATATTGTAGTTATATTGTAGTAGGTTATATTGTAGTTATATTGTAGTAGAAGTAGGTTATATTGTAGTTATATTGTAGTAGGAGTAAGTTATATTGTAGTTATATTGTAGTAGGAGTAGGTTATATTGTAGTTATATTGTAGTAGGTTATATTGTAGTTATATTGTAGTAGGAGTAGGTTATATTGTAGTTATATTGTAGTAGGTTATATTGTAGTTATATTGTAGTAGAAGTAGGTTATATTGTAGTTATATTGTAGTAGAAGTAGGTTATATTGTAGTTATATTGTAGTGGAAGTAGGTTATATTGTAGTTATATTGTAGTGGAAGTAGGTTATATTGTAGTTATATTGTAGTAGGAGTAGGTTATATTGTAGTTATATTGTAGTAGGTTATATTGTAGTTATATTGTAGTAGGAGTAGGTTATATTGTAGTTATATTGTAGTTATATTGTAGTAGAAGTAGGTTATATTGTAGTTATATTGTAGTAGGAGTAGGTTATATTGTAGTTATATTGTAGTAGGAGTAGGTTATATTGTAGTTATATTGTAGTAGGAGTAGGTTATATTGTAGTTATATTGTAGTAGGAGTAGGTTATATTGTAGTTATATTGTAGTAGAAGTAGGTTATATTGTAGTTATATTGTAGTAGGAGTAGGTTATATTGTAGTTATATTGTAGTAGGAGTAGGTTATATTGTAGTTATATTGTAGTAGGAGTAGGTTATATTGTAGTTATATTGTAGTAGGAGTAGGTTATATTGTAGTTATATTGTAGTAGGAGTAGGTTATATTGTAGTTATATTGTAGTAGGAGTAGGTTATATTGTAGTTATATTGTAGTAGAAGTAGGTTATATTGTAGTTATATTGTAGTAGGAGTAGGTTATATTGTAGTTATATTGTAGTAGGAGTAGGTTATATTGTAGTTATATTGTAGTAGGAGTAGGTTATATTGTAGTTATATTGTAGTAGGAGTAGGTTATATTGTAGTTATATTGTAGTAGGTTATATTGTAGTTATATTGTAGTAGAAGTAGGTTATATTGTAGTTATATTGTAGTAGGTTATATTGTAGTTATATTGTAGTAGGAGTAGGTTATATTGTAGTTATATTGTAGTAGGTTATATTGTAGTTATATTGTAGTAGAAGTAGGTTATATTGTAGTTGTATTGTAGTAGGTTATATTGTAGTTATATTGTAGTAGGAGTAGGTTATATTGTAGTTATATTGTAGTAGGAGTAGGTTATATTGTAGTTATATTGTAGTAGGAGTAGGTTATATTGTAGTTATATTGTAGTAGGTTATATTGTAGTTATATTGTAGTAGAAGTAGGTTATATTGTAGTTATATTGTAGTAGGTTATATTGTAGTTATATTGTAGTAGGAGTAGGTTATATTGTAGTTATATTGTAGTAGGTTATATTGTAGTTATATTGTAGTAGAAGTAGGTTATATTGTAGTTATATTGTAGTAGGAGTAGGTTATATTGTAGTTATATTGTAGTAGGAGTAGGTTATATTGTAGTTATATTGTAGTAGGAGTAGGTTATATTGTAGTTGTATTGTAGTAGGTTATATTGTAGTTATATTGTAGTTATATTGTAGTAGGAGTAGGTTATATTATAGTTATATTGTAGTAGGAGTAAGTTATATTGTAGTTGTATTGTAGTAGGTGTAGGTTATATTGTAGTTATATTGTAGTAGGAGTAGGTTATATTGTAGTTATATTGTAGTAGGTTATATTGTAGTTATATTGTAGTAGGAGTAGGTTATATTGTAGTTATATTGTAGTAGGTTATATTGTAGTTATATTGTAGTAGAAGTAGGTTATATTGTAGTTATATTGTAGTAGAAGTAGGTTATATTGTAGTTATATTGTAGTGGAAGTAGGTTATATTGTAGTTATATTGTAGTGGAAGTAGGTTATATTGTAGTTATATTGTAGTAGGTTATATTGTAGTTATATTGTAGTAGGAGTAGGTTATATTGTAGTTATATTGTAGTTATATTGTAGTAGAAGTAGGTTATATTGTAGTTATATTGTAGTAGGAGTAGGTTATATTGTAGTTATATTGTAGTAGGAGTAGGTTATATTGTAGTTATATTGTAGTAGGTTATATTGTAGTTATATTGTAGTAGGAGTAGGTTATATTGTAGTTATATTGTAGTTATATTGTAGTAGAAGTAGGTTATATTGTAGTTATATTGTAGTAGGAGTAGGTTATATTGTAGTTATATTGTAGTAGGAGTAGGTTATATTGTAGTTATATTGTAGTAGGAGTAGGTTATATTGTAGTTATATTGTAGTAGAAGTAGGTTATATTGTAGTTATATTGTAGTAGAAGTAGGTTATATTGTAGTTATATTGTAGTAGGAGTAGGTTATATTGTAGTTATATTGTAGTAGGAGTAGGTTATATTGTAGTTATATTGTAGTAGGAGTAGGTTATATTGTAGTTATATTGTAGTAGGAGTAGGTTATATTGTAGTTATATTGTAGTAGAAGTAGGTTATATTGTAGTTATATTGTAGTAGGAGTAGGTTATATTGTAGTTATATTGTAGTAGGAGTAGGTTATATTGTAGTTATATTGTAGTAGGAGTAGGTTATATTGTAGTTATATTGTAGTAGAAGTAGGTTATATTGTAGTTATATTGTAGTAGAAGTAGGTTATATTGTAGTTATATTGTAGTAGGAGTAGGTTATATTGTAGTTATATTGTAGTAGGAGTAGGTTATATTGTAGTTATATTGTAGTAGGAGTAGGTTATATTGTAGTTATATTGTAGTAGGAGTAGGTTATATTGTAGTTATATTGTAGTAGGAGTAGGTTATAGTCACATAGAATTATAGATGTCACTTTGAATTACCTTCAGTAGTTCGTCAGTCGTCATGCAATGTTTTTAATTTACAACTGAGGCATTTTATGTGTAAAATGGACATAAATGTAAATCTGAAAAATGGATAAAGCCAAGTTTACATTTCATTCTCAATTTTTTTGAAATATTAGATTTTTTTAAATGTGTGGAGGGAAAGAGATTTTTGATCAAACTTACAAAAGAATTGTGCAAAAATTCTAATTTGGACACATTTTTAAACCGTAAAAACTTTATTAAATCAAACTTAGAGTTAGAGTTTTCTCTCTGTGCTGAAATTAACCGTCTAAAATTCAAACTTTTAATTGTTTTAAACTCAATAACGTGAAGTAGGGAAAGTTTAATAATCAATTACATTAAGTTGGAGGGAAAAAAGTGCCTAAAAATACCAAACACAACCAGTTATTAACAAAACTGGCTCCAAAAATTACAACTACAACGATCAAGCACCACTTCTGTCAGACACAACGCACATTCCTCATCATATTGTCTTATTTTGGCGAGCCGAGCAGCAGACGGCGTGACACGGGCTCTTTCTTTACCTCTCAAAGAAATCCGAGGCGGGTCGCTGGTCTGGGCCCTTCTGTCCTGGGCCCTTCTCTCCAGCTCCTGAGTCCTGCGCCGGGACCGGCTGATGAAGTCTGGGCGAGACCTCTGCAGAGCTTCCTGTCACAGCGGGACAGGCATCAGCGCGCTTACGTAACCCCCGGACGACACAGCCACAGGAACACTCACACTCACACTCACACTGTTACGGACTCTGAGCGCTCCAACTGTCAGAGGGAAGTGAACTGAAGCGTTTGTGGTTTTAAACAGGTTCATTTGGGTTTTTAAAAGTGTTATTTTACAAATCAGACTAAGGATTGGATATTATGACTTTTTTCTTTTCTTTTTTTGTGTTTATTTTCTTTTTTTTTAAGTCTTTTTTTTCCTGTACAGGCTTTAGTGGCAGATGACAAAACCGGTTGAAACCACCCTGTGGTACACTGGAGCCACAGCCAGGGACAAACAGACTACAGCGCCCTCTGCTGAGAAGGTGATCGGCTGCAGACTTCCATCTCTGCAGGACCTGTACGTCTGCAGGACTCTGGGACGAACAGGTCGGATCACAGCCGACCCTTCTCACCCTGGAGCCACTCCCCTCAAGCAGGAGGCCACTCCCCTCAGGCAGGAGGCCACTCCCCTCAGGCAGGAGGGCACTCCCCTCAGGCAGGAGGCGACGGTCCATTTGGACACACACACCTGCACCCACACACACCTGCACCCACACACCTGCACCCACACACACCTGCACCCACACACACCTGCACCCACACACACCTGCACCCACACACCTGCACCCACACACACCTGCACCCACACACCTGCACCCACACACACCTGCACCCACACACACCTGCACCCACACACCTGCACCCACACACCTGCACCCACACACATGCACCCACACACCTGCACCCACACACACCTGCTCCCACACACCTGCACCCACACACCTGCACCCACACACCTGCACCCACACACACCTGCACCCACACACCTGCGCCCACACACACCTGCACCCACACACCTGCACCCACACACACCTGCACCCACACACCTGCACCCACACACCTGCACCCACACACACCTGCACCCACACACCTGCACCCACACACCTGCACCCACACACCTGCACCCACACACACCTGCACCCACACACCTGCGCCCACACACACCTGCACCCACACACACCTGCACCCACACACCTGCACCCACACACCTGCACCCACACACACCTGCTCCCACACACCTGCACCCACACACCTGCACCCACACACCTGCACCCACACACACCTGCACCCACACACCTGCACCCAACCCGAACCCTGTGGACTTCTGCATTGTATCGCATTACGTTGGGCGCATGTGTGTGACGTCATGTAACTCGCCGTTTTTTGGTGAAATGAACTGTTTTTTTTCTTTTTGCTTTGAACCACGACACATGTAAGGATGTGTAAAAATATATATGTGTGAATTGATTGTATTATTTATGAAAGTGTCATGTTTCTTTCTTTTTTTTCAAGATATTGTGCCCGTAGGTTTTGATGACAAGAAAGTGTGAAATGGGGACGAGAGAGAAGCAGCACTAAAGTCTTATGTTTCTATTCGAATGTTAAGTGATTTGGGGGCGGAGCCTCCGACTATAAAAAGGGCCCTTCTATCACCACAAAGGCAGAGTGTGTTCCAGGAGGAGCACCGCAGGCTCCAGCTCCAGAGCCAGACACTGTTATCTGTTCCACTGCATCTGTAAATATCTGTTTTTCTGTTTTGCACCAGTTTTTTTTTGTTTTTCTGGGAATAAATTCACTATTTCTGACTCTTCCATATCATTTCTTTGTTAAAAAAAAGAACCCACGACAGAGTAACTTGGGAGCTGTGCGAGGAATTCAATTACGAGCTGAAATAATCCAATCAAACACGTGTACAGTCTATGTACAGTCTGTGATACAGTCTGTGTACAGTCTGTGTACAGTCTGTGTACAGTCTGTGTACAGTCTGTGTACAGTCTATGTACAGTCTGTGATACAGTCTGTGTACAGTCTGTGTACAGTCTGTGTACAGTCTGTGTACAGTCTGTGTACAGTCTATGTACAGTCTGTGTACAGTCTGTGGTACAGTCTGTGGTACAGTCTGTGGTACAGTCTGTGTACAGTCTGTGTACAGTCTATGTACAGTCTGTGTACAGTCTGTGGTACAGTCTGTGGTACAGTCTGTGTACAGTCTGTGTACAGTCTATGTACAGTCTGTGTACAGTCTGTGGTACAGTCTGTGGTACAGTCTGTGGTACAGTCTGTGTACAGTCTGTGTACAGTCTATGTACAGTCTGTGTACAGTCTGTGGTACAGTCTGTGGTACAGTCTGTGGTACAGTCTGTGGTACAGTCGGCCTTAAGTACTCGGACCGTGTATTCTCAAACGTAAACAACCCTCAGCGTCCGTCGCGTCTCCACTTTTGACCCTTTTGACCCCGGTGCTAGAACGACTCACCTGCAGGGACATATCCTGCGTTGACCTTTGAACGCCGTTGCTCAAAAGTACGAAGGCGGCGGCGTTCGAGTTCGCCGAGCCGTTGTCCTGGACGGTGGTTTCTACAGAGACGATAAAGTGTTTATGTTTGGACCGAATATACGAGGCAATAAAATAGGGCTGTATTGGTAAGTATTGACTGGATGATGGAATAAAGTGTCACAAAACTGATGCGCTCGGATTTTTGACAGTTTAAAACGGTATTTAAAGGGCGTGTGGCAGGTTTTTACGATTTTCTAATTTTGACTTTATTTGGTGTATTTATACTTGTTGTACATATAAATGATACTTTTACACCGAACGAGCAGGTATTTGTGGAGAAAACGCAGACAAATCTGTAGAAAAAAGACAGGAAGTGACATCACACGAGGGCGGGTCAAAGTTTATGCAGAATTTACACAATGAAACAACTTTTTTGACTCTCTAAACATTCAGTCAACAAAATCTTATATTTTTATTGGTCACATAAAAATAATGGTGACATTAGATAAGTTTTTGCCCAGTGTTTGCTGGGTAATTTCCTAGTGTGATGTCATCAATTACAAACAGGAAGTGAAATCACGAACCTAGAAAATGTGCTATTGTTGTTTTTTTTTATTTTTAGCAAACTAAAAAAAAACTAAATGTTTTTCTGCTTTATAGAATAACTTAATTATAGATAATAGTAATAGTGATAATAATAATAATAGTGATAATAATAGTAATAATGATGATAATAGTAATAGTGATAATAATGATAAAGATGATAAAATAATATAAATAATAATAAATAATAAAACATATCAATATAATTAATAAATACAAATATAATAAAAATAATAATAAAAATAAGAAACATGTTAAAAATAATGCTAAAAATAATACTAAAAATAACAATAATATAAACTAGATACAATAACTGGGAAACCCCTTTCATAGCACTGATGCCAATATTGAAACCGATATATTGTCCATACCAACAATAAATTCCACTGCTATGAAAAGTACACACCACTAAAATCCCAAAATACCTTCATAAAAGTCGACCACTTGAGTAAAAGTTTGATAAAAAAAAACAAATACACAATTGACAGAATAAACACGTCTGTTCCAAAAGATCCATCATTGATCTTCAATGAAATCAACGCTCTTCATTTGACCTGAGTTGTAATAAGTCAAAAGCCGTAACAGTTTTAACCACGTGCTGATCGACTCCAGCCATGTTCAGATTTTTACCGTTTGGCGACTTCTTCTTGCTCATCTGCAGTTTGATGTTGGCGATGATGGCGGCGGCGTTGAGAGCCAGCACGTCTGCTGCCGTCTGGTCGCTCTCTGAAACGCAGAGATCGTCATTATTATAATATATCACTATCACTGCAGTTGTGTTTTTGAGCAGGACACTTCACCACATCATCTCTGGGGTTCAGAGTCTTAAAAACAATGTGCAAAGTTCAAAATATAACAAGTTTTGAAGGGTGAAACGTCCTTAAGACGCCGTCTACAAACGGGAAGTTGAAACCCATGAATCGTGATGATCTTGACGTTATTGTTGTTGTATTTTTGACAAACGTGATCTATTTCTTATCGATAAATGGACCTTTTGTCGTCCGTCCTTTGCCCGCGCACTTCTCCATGACCTGATACACTTTCCGCCGCGATGTGGACCATATTAAAGCTGAATAAATGATGCAGCTCGAGGCCGCGGTAATTAATTGATGAAAGTCTTAATGAATGAGATTAAAGAATAATGAATCATTTCACGCAGGGAAACGACGGCGTGAGGATTTAAATATGGAGCAGACGGATAAAGGTCTCCTCGCGCCGCTTGAATGCAAACGACACGACAGTTGTTTGTGAAGTCCACACTCGAGCCAACAAACTTATTTACGACGTTACAAATAAAGTCACGGCTTTGTAACAGAAACGCCGCCTTTTCCACTTCACTTTGTACATTTTATGGCAAATATCAGTGCGAAAATGTTCCCTTTTATTTAAAGTATGTCACAAATTTGTCTTTTAAATGTGCACCACGTGACTTTTCTGACTTTGTCTCCATGGAGATGTTATTGCAGCTTGGCGTCGTTCTTATCGATCATGCTTTTGTTCAATTGCCGGCGTTTTTATTGTTCAAATAGTTGAAAATGCTCAGTCTGTCTGTTTGTTCTGTGGCTCACCCGCTCCACAGAACTGACTGGTGACTTGGTCTGGTGGCGTCACCTGCTTGTCTCCATGGACATAGGTAAGTTTAATGGTTGTTATATATATATATTGTGGAACATTCAAGGCAAAGCAGCGCCTGAAATGTTAAACCAAAATGCAAAGAGCCAGTCCAGTTTAGTCCTGGTAAATTCTGTTTACTGGGCCAATCAACATTAAAAAAATAAATACATAAATAAATACCCCAAAAAAAATAAAAAAATAAAAAATAATTAATTAATAAATTTATTAATTAATAAATTAATTAATAAATTAATTCATTTAAAAAATAATAATAAAATAAATAAATAAGGATTTTTCAAATGTGAATTCTTTTTTTTTTCACAAAGTGGGGCCATTATTAAACCAGAAATTTAACAGAAGTCTTAAAGTCAAAATACTAATATAGAAAATAATAGTGGTTGGCTGTATTGGCAAATATTAACAATATTCAGATGATATTCTAATAATCATCATCAGAATGTGCTAAAATATGAATGTCAATACTTGATACAGCTTTAAGTCTAATTTCAGTAAGCAGAAAAGGGCAGAAATATCACTTTGTTTGGGAGATGACACTCTTTTTGAAGTCATTTGTAATAGTTTTAATGATATACTGTAATTTTCAGATTTTTTTTCAAAACAACTACAAACCATAGATCGATTTTTCAACATAACTTGTCCCTCGCACTTCTAAACGAGAACGGCAACACTTGGAGACGCTCTGTTTGGCTATTTCTCTCCAAACCAGTAAAGACATCACGACACAATCAACACAACACAATAACGCCACCGTGACCCGTCGCCTCGGCCGAAGATGCAGCCGCCAACGATGTCGCTGACGTTATCGACGCAACATACACTGATCCGACCTCTGGAAATAGTCCTGTCCTTTCAGCTTGTGTCATCTGATTTTCCTTCTATATAAATAATACACACGCAGCAAAGTCAAGGGGGAAACCAACAAAAGGCTGACGTGCGAATGAGGTGCAAGGATATAGGACTTTAGTGTCACTTGCGCTAACAGACTGTTCTCGCGACGGGGCGTCTTGTGATGTGCTCCAGAGCGGATCAAAGCGGCGTCGGCGTCAGGAGTGAGAGATCAGAGAAGTCGCATATGTAAAATAAGCTCGCGGAGGGAAATGGCAAAGGATCAACGGCAAAAAATACAGATTATATTTAGACAAACCTCCCAAAGTGTGACAGGGAGGCTGCTGCTGCTGCTGAGTAACGCAAACAATCTGCACAGGACGTGACCCGCTTCGTTTTGAAATCAATCCTGTCGCTTCGATCAAATGTGTCTTATGTCACTTTTCTTGCCTGAACCAGCCGGTCCCAACGCGTTTTGACGGACAACTTTACAAAACCGTGAGGGTCTGGAATCCAACCCGGTCGCTCCGGTTTCCAAAGGGAGTGATTGACAGGCGGATTAACCAATCAGACAAACATGAACAAACATGGCGGCTTACGAGAAAAGGATAAACATGACACGGACTGAGAAACGTCGCCGACTTCTGCCGCGTCAACAAGCGACTAAACGCACTAAACTCTGTCAATCTGAGCTAAATGAAGTTATATATTTTGTTCTGAATGTTCCGACAATATTTGAGCGACGTCTTCCGCATTTTGAGAGACACGTGGCACGAATTAGCGGCGGTGGTTGGAGCGGTTCACGCTTGGAGAGTTTTTTTGACGCCCCCCATAGGTCCGAATCCAGACCCTTCTGCATTTGAACAGAATGTGGGCGGGGCTGGCTGGTCAGGTAATCCCTTTTCTGGTGCGCGCGTGGCCGCTCGCTTGGCTCTACGGAGATGTCATTTGCGCCGGAATGCTCCACGGTACGGCATTAGGCCTTTACGTTAAGAAATAAAGCTAAATTACGCAGGGCGTTCTGGAAAAACAGCAGATACAGTCCGAGGGAACGCCCACTAGCGAGCCAAGGAAGCTATCCATTCATTTCAATGTAGAAGAGCCGCTCTGTCGCCCGCCGTTCCCCGACTACAAGAGCGAACGCAGACTTACAGTGATATATTGTGCCGCGGCGTGGAGGAGGATAAGTGGTACGGCGATGCTAGAATGCTAACGACAGCGTAGGGCTACCACAAGGCTACCGTAACGCTACCGCAACGCTAGCGCCGCCTGCTGTTTTTTAATATCTACAGATACAGCCAGAGAGAACGCCCACTAGCGAGCCTCTGTGGTGCGGGAAGCTAACTGTTCATTTCAATGTAGAAGAGCCGCTCTGTCGCCCACCTACCGCAACGCTAGCGCCGCCTGCTGTTTTTTCAACATCTACAGAGCGATCACGTTTACTTTTTGGGGGGGTTGACGCCACATGTCGGCCTAAATTGACTAAAATGTCTGCTCGAAAGAGGCGTAATCGGCCAGGAAATGTTTTAAAAAAGGGAAAAAAGTTGCGTTTTCCATTCAATCGACAGACTTTTCCCTCGCTATGACGCATTGCCGACTGTATATAACCTCTCCACGGAGACGAGCCGGTTGCAGACTCTACACCAGAGAAAAGTACAGTGTGCACCTCTGAAAAGTAAGCCAAATACACTGAATATGGTTGTTATGCCCATGGGCAAGGCAGGCTTCTACGCTGATGTTCAGATCCAGGTTCAAAACAGTTCTTTTTAGCTGTGAACATGACTGAAATGATTGAATCTGCACTCTCCTCTTTTAAAGTACACATTTTATGATAATCATTCACGTTTGTATTGTGATTTGACCGCATCTTTTCCTGTTCCGTAAAGCACTTTGAAATACTTTGCTCTACAAAATAAACTCGCCTTGAGTATTGCTTAAAAGACACAATCGTCACTGTTCTACATGATGTTATTAGACAATTATCCAATCAATTCAAGCAAGGAAAAAGCAACGTAACTACACTTTTTAAGTAACACTGAACCTTCTACTACTACTTCTACTTTTAGTATTTGCATGTTGTTGATCGGACATAGAGTATGTTTTTATCTCTGAAGGGCTAAACTTGAACACTGTCATGGATTGAAATGACAAAAAGATGAATTGTAACATAAGTATGAGGTCAAATGAAAGATAAAGTACTTACCAGGAGTCTTGATGAGTGTCAGAGGAGCCAGCGGCGTCTCTCCTTCATCGTCCTTCGATTGTCCTGACGCGTTCACCCCGTTCGCCTTCGCAACATCCACGTCTTTAGAACCGTTCTGATTCCCGACTCCATTTCGCGTCGAATTGAGACTCAATTTCCTGGTCAGCGGTTGCGACTTTTGCTCCTCGACCGCGACAGAAGTTCCAAAAACGTTTCCGTAGCAGCTGGACGGTCTCTGCGGCCTCGTTGGCGTCGCGCTCGTCGTCCGGTCCGGTTTGGCCGGCGGGGCCGAAATCGCGGGCGGCGGCGTCACTACGAGATTCAGCGTGGACCTGTGGATCGGCTTGGACTCCCTTGGCGTCGGCGCTGCCGTCGCGCGATCCTGCTGCGACGAGACGCCATGTGCGTCGTGGAACCCTTCGGTGTAACTGTGCCGGTACTCGCTCTTCCGCCTGGCGTCGCTCGGAGTGAAGCTTTCTCGGTGTTCCGTAACTTTGATGATCATGGCTTTTCTCCGACGCACCACGGTGTCCGGATTCTGACCCGTGGGCCGGCTTTGACCCATTTGCGCGCCGCGAATCGGGCCGGTCGTCACCCGCTGCTCCGTGACCTTGACGATCGTGGCTTTCCTCTGCACCATGATTTGCCGCGAGTCCATGGGTTCTTGGCTCGTCGAGGTCGGCGGTAGACTGGAGGACCGGCAAACTTTCCGAGACGCGATTGTAATGGATGAAAATCCGGCTTTGTTTTCGGGGATCAAGGTCCTCGTGGCGGAGGTCGTCTGGCCGTGCGACGCTTTGAGAGGCTGCGCGCTCGAAGTTCTTTGCAGTGGCGCTTTGCACGGTGCACTTTCTTTGGATCGGTCGGGAGAAGATGTGGCGCGACTTGATTCTGGCACGTCTCGCTGTACGCCGGGGGATCGGGTGAACGTTTCAGGCGCCGGCAGGTCCAATTCGCTCCGGGTTCGGGTGCGGTCGCTCGGACTTGATCCCGGGAGGGCCAAGTCGCTCCGGGTTCGGGTGCGGTCGCTCGGACTTGATCCTGGAAGGGCCAAGACCCGGTTGAGTCGCCAGCCGCGCTTCAGGGCCTGCCAGCTCACGGGCGCGACGTTGACGGGAGCGGCGGATGAAGACGTCTCCGGCGCCTGCGGGGAAACGGGAAGCAGCGTGTTACAACGAAATAAAATACAGCGTTGACGTTTGGGTTTGAAAGGGAATTACCGCTCATAGATTTCCAGACACTATTTGATACGGGAACTGAGTGGCAGATCTGACTTTGAGCGACTCCCTGGGCAGAGAGAGTCATCACTGTCATCATTGAGGCCGTGGCCGCTCGGGATTGACGAGGAAGACGTTTCTGACAAGCAGGCCGACGATGACGGCCTTTACGGGGGATTGACGTGTTCGGTGAAGGGTCTGAACGCCCCCTAGTGTTGTGCTGTCGTCCTCAAACTGACCAAGAACCAGTTGCACGACCGGAATCATCAGAAAGGGTTTATTGCCATTGTCGATGAACGGAATTCAACAAACATAGGAACTCGTCTCGGGGCGACATAAAACAATGAACGATTTATAAGTCATGAGCACGTGATGAAGTCAAAAGGCCGTTTAGTGACTTAGACCCTGAAGAGGAGAAGGATGCTGCCAATAAAAACATGCTCAAATCAGTAATTAATCATTCTATAAAAAATCAGTACCACACCTAAAAACTACACCTTTAATACCGTATTTTCAGGACTATAAGTCGCACTGGAGTATGAAATGCAGTTGCAAGTGTGAAAATAACAAATAATATCACATATAAGTCGCTCCGGAGTATAAGTATATAAGTATAAATATAAGTATAAGTCGCACAACGGCCAAAACTATGAAAAAAGGTGCGACTTATAGCCCGAGAAATACGGTAATTTGCCTTAACAAAGCATGAACCAAGATTGAATTAATAATGAACAGAGTTTATTAAGCATGATTGAGGTTTAGTAACTACTTAATTAAGGTGAGGGTCAGGAAGTAGGTTTAGAGTATTAGTTAAGTAGTTACTAAGCCTGAATCATTCTTAATAAAGTATTTGTTCATGTTCAAGTGTAGTTATTAGAAACTAGTTTGATCCCTGCCTTATCCTTGTAAATGACAAATAACAATTATTTTAAAACACACACACACACAAATTTTAACTTTTTTATTTTAATTCCCAAATTTACGAGTTTGTCCCGTGGGAAAAGTGCGTCCCTGGTAAGACTGCAACAACCTACTCATCGTCTAATCATCAGCGTCCTGTACACAAATCTCAATAACAAACAGCCCAAAATATTAATAGTAATAAGTTACATTATTGTTTACACGCCGTCCACCATTTACAAATGAGATTAAATTAACAAAAGACAGCGGTCCACATACAAATACACAAACAGAGCGCGCAGCTGCAATCAAAAACAGAACATTTCAGCTATAAATACACTTTTCATTAATGGGATTAGTGGAAATGATCATCTCATGAGGATTGTTTGTTCCCAAGAGCCACTGCTGTCGGGACAAAGCAACAGAACAATAAACACTACACTTCACATCTATAATAATGCGATACACATTCTCCAGTGCCAAACGGTTAACGGCGTCTCAAACTCAAACACAGAGCGGGGCCTCAGCCGGTGGCCCCGGGGCGGCCGCGGCCACGTCACCGCGCCTCCCTCCACCGCAGCCTGAGCGACTCGTCTCCAGGGGCCGCGGCGCCGTTCGGTTCTCGGTCAGATGACACTCCCGCTCGGGTCCAGAGCACCGCCGGGGGCCCCGCAGCGTGACCGAGGCCCCGGCATGAATAACAAGCATCGTCCTCCTCCTGCGGCGCCTCGGGGCCAAACATGACCCAGAGGAGAGACGAGCCAGGAGTTCTGATGAAGTCGTGGTTAAGTCGTGAGCGGGTGAAACGATCGGTCCTGGTGGAGCGAAGAAGAGCGAAGTGTGGGACCGTTTTGTGTCCGACGATAAAGGACAAAGAAATGTGAGGGATTGTGTCTGCTACGGACCATGTTTTTTCCAGACTATAAAATAAGATAAGATAAGCCTTTATTTGTCCACACAATGGGAAAATTTCAGTGTTGCAACACAAGAAGATACAGGAGTAAAAGAACAGAAAACTTATAGGAAGCTGTAAAAAACACGTTTAATAGAAAAACTCTTATAAACAAAACTCTTAAGAAAAATTAAAATAAAAAATTTGGATAAAAATAAAAAATAAGAAAAATAAATAAATAAGACAAAAATAAGACAAAAATAATAATAATAGTGGCAAAAGTAAACACTCTTATTTATACCTTTTTTCATAGTTTTGGCCGGAGTGCGACTTATACTTATATTTATAACTCCGGAGCGACTTATATGTGATATTATTTGCTATTTTCACACTTGCAACTGCATTTCATACTCCAGTGCCACTTATATATGTTTTTTTCTTCTTTATTATGCATTTTTTGGCTGGTGCGACTTATACTCCAGAGAATACGGTAGTTATGGTCCATGAAGCGGATCACTATTTCAGATGGCAACGTTGATCTAAAAACAACCTAAGAAAAGAAACCGACTTGGCCTGCTCAAGCCTACGCGTGCACCAGAGCAGTGGGCGTGTATCAGGGGATGTAAAAAAAGAGATTTTCAGAACAATAATGTCTCGATTGCAGGAGAATAAAAACTACTCAAACACACCCCATTCACTACGTACCACTTCAAGCGAGTACATGAGAAGGGAGTACGTGATATGAGCGATTAGAACGTGGTTAAACGCTCTTTGAATATGTTTCCGTTAACCACCGAGAAACATGGATCATTCTGTGTCAATAAAACACAACTCAACACTTACAAGAAAGATAAATATTTGTACTGCAGCCTTGTTTCAATATTGCCTTGTACATGTTTTAGTTGTAAAGAAAGGTGATAGTGCTAGCTTGTCCGGTAGATGATCCGTCACCTTGAAGACGTTATTGCTTTGCCTAGAATGTTCCACAGTACGGCATTAAACTGAAGCATTTCTCACTTTTTTAGATTTAAAGTGTT
>NW_027315835.1:2810970-2833470 GCF_026437365.1 Eucyclogobius newberryi
ATACTGTGACGCCGACACCACTGCGAGTGTACTTTCAGCTGTACTTTCAGCTGTACTTTCAGCTGTACTTTCAGCTTTCAGACAGAGCGAGCGGCTTGTTCAGAGATTCAAAGATTAACTCGGGTCGTGCTCCTGTCACTCTCTCTCTTCCGTCTGATCTCCGAAGGCCTTCGCTTCCCCCTCCGCCACACGGGACGGGGGCTCGCCCAAACCCATTACCGCGCTGCAATTTGACATTTGGGCGCACGCTCGGATTATCGTTAATGCTACGTTGCATCCAGGCAACGCGATAGCATCTGTACAGAGACTAGCATGTGACAAACCGCCGCCGGAAACACTAAATAAAATCATACGTTTTAAAAGGGGGGGAAACTATTTTAAAAGGAAAAAGATTTAAAAAGGGGAAAACAATGTAAAACATTTTAAAGGAAACATTTTTAAAAAGGAAAAAAAAAAAGGGGGAAAAGACTCAACCATTGAAGTGTGGCAAGGCGTAAATGTAAAACAGTGTATGAAAAATGTAAAAAAAAGTGTGTTTTTTTGCACAGATTTTAGTTTCTCACCATTTCTATACTTTTTATATGTATATTTGTGTTTGTTCAACGCCAATACTTGAGCTTAAACCATAAACGTGCTCATAATAACTACTCAACCCATATGGAAAGTACTTTTCACTTTTCAGGCCAGTTCAAAAATGTAGTTCAGTGGAAAGTACAGACACCTGCTCTCAAATGCAGTGAAGTAAAAGTACTATGCACTGTAAAATGTTGCTTAAATAAAGTGCAGATACTTCGAAATTATACTTAAAATGTACTGTACTTTTCACTTTTCTACTTTGTCACTTTCCACCATTGGTTTTGACACAAATAGAATGCATTTATCTAACTTTTTTACACCTATACTACCTAAAATATAAAAACGGATTTTTAAAAAGTAATATACGTCCAACAACGAGCTTAAAGTGTACGTGATAGCTTTGAATATGTTTTGCTTTGGAATAATACCTGTCTAATCGAAAGTGGATGTTTGGGAAGACATTTTTCTTCAAGTAAAAAGTTGAAAAATACAGCTAATTCCATCAAATTTTTTTGCACAATTGAGCCGCACCACGACAAGCTGATTGATCAATAATATCATATACTTCTGAAGTCAAAGTAACAAGTCGGAATGAAGTTCAAATACCTAATTCGGATAACGTGCGTTGTAATGTTTGCTATAATCATCAGTCTAAAGCGTCTCTGTTGTTCCCCTTTAGCTCCCCGGGCCCCCACATTTACCCCCCACGGCCCTTTGTGCACACATGCTGTTCAACTACGTATTATTATTATTATTAAAACAAATACTTTTCAGAGCCGGATATGTGTTTTAAACAGCACTCAAGGCAAGATTTAAAGACGAATGATGGAGAAACCCAAAGTAGGCCCAGCTGTCTTATGTACCCACCACTGCAGCTGTTTGTAGACGACGGAGCGTTCTGCGCCATCGTGGGCGTGATGGGCGCCTTCAGCTTCACCTGAAAACGAACGAGGATTGAGTCAGGAAAGAGGAGCATCTGGTGTTAAGTATTTCTAAATAATAAGGCAAAAAAAACTAGTCACGGGAAACAGGAGAACGTTAGGCAGAGCAAAATAATATGTCTGTTTGCCGTAACCCGACCGAGCCGTCAAAATTATAGCCGACTGAAAAAAACATATCAGCATTTTGTCAAAATTATGACAAATTCTTTTATTTTTCTTATATTTCGCCGACTCACCGATTTTTCAATAAAGCGCTGTGTTGAATAATTTTGTATCACTGGAACTCGCTAAAAATATTACGAAGCCGAAAAAGAAATGAAAGTGAAAGTTAACACAGCGGAGAACGTTCAAGTCATTGTCTGTTGAAGCCTGACCCCTGGCGGTCACTGACCCCTGGTGGTCACTGCGTGTCACTGGCAGAATAGAAAAAACGGGATTTGACAGTGGCTGAAATATGCAGAATTTGTCATATATGATGACCAAGACCTCGACGATTCTACAACATGAAAATGGCCAAAAAATAAAATAATTTGTCCTGTACAAAAATTGTTTTTTTATGTTTTAAAGTAAAAAAAAAATAAAAAATTGACTTCCTACCTACCCACTTGAAAAAATTCGGTCGGGTTGCACCAAACATACAATTAATTTTGGATCTTTTTTTTGCCTTCAAAGTAAAAAAAAAAAAAAAGAATTTACCTACCTTCCTACCCACTTGAAAAATGGTGGGTCGGGTTACAGCAAACAGACAATTTATTTGGGGCAGCCTTAGATCATTTCCTTTGATTTAACTTTGCGGTAACACAACAGTCTTTAACTACTTGCCTGCCTAATAGTAATAAGACTTTAGAACTTAACCTAAGCGTTTTACTCTTTGTTCAGTATTTATATTTTTAAATACTTCATAGTCACTACTGCTTGTACGTTTTATCGCAGCGCAGTGTGGACGGCAGAACCTGATTTTTTTTCTAATTAAAAATAGCACAGAAGACAACACAAAACAAGCGGAGCGTGTAAATTAAAAATAACATAATTTAAAAAAAAAGTCAACATCAACTAAACATAGTACAAATAAAATCACGTTTTACATTTTTTTTTAAAAAAGTCCCATTTTGTCCATTTCCAATTTTTCTTCCATTTGCCTGATGTCTGTTCCTATGTCAGTCCAGTCCTTGATCGTTTGGTGCAGTTTGTGTCATCCATTTCCTGCCGCTAAACGTACATTTCAAAGGTATTTGTATATTTTGGAGCGACAGGACGGTCCCAAAATAGCGGTTCGTCTCCTGGTCGCCACAGTCGTAGTCGTAGCTTCTCGTCATGGTCAGTTAGCATCTACAGAACTTGGGATTGACACTGTTTCCGTGGTTTAGCCCGATGCTAAACCACTGGAGATTTTAAGACGCTAAACACAGCAAAATTAGCATTAACTCAAAAATATTCTTCTACAAGTGTGACAGATATTCCCTTTAATGAAGCAGCAGCTTTTCGGCTCTTGTTTTTATTTATTATTTACTGTCGTTTTGGCTAATGCGTCGCCGTCTCGTACGCTGCTGCAAAACACGACAGTCGCTATTGGCTGTTTTTCCACTTCCGCGGACATAATGACGACTTTAAAATCCCCTCTTTGCGTTGGTCACAGTCAGATCAGTGCGTGTGATGTGCGAGAGCGTTGACCTGCGACCTCTGCGGGCTCAGAACTGTAGTCAGGTGACATTTAGAGAGGGCGGAGCAAGGATAAAGAGGAGGAGGAGAGAGAGAGAGAGAGAACATGGGTGAAAAGAGCGTGACAGAGAAGGAAAGGGAGAGAGAGAGAGAGAAAGAACAGAGAGAGGAGGAGATGATGCGAGAGAGTGGGACGGACAGAACGGGAGAGAGAGGAGGGAGTTGAGGGGGAAAGAGAGAGACATAGAGAGACATAGGGGATAGGCAGAGAGAGAGAGAGAGAGAAAGTTCAAAAGGGAAATGGACAGAGAGAGTGAGAGATAATCGGGTAGAGAGAGTCACAGAAAGGAGGGTAAAGGCAGGTAGAGAGGAGAGTGGGAGAGAGAAAGAGAGAGTGAGAGAGGAGAGGAAAGGGAGAGGAAAAAAAAGAGTAATGGGGAAAGGAGAGAGTGGGGATAGAAGTAGTTAAAGGGGTTAGAGAGAGAGAGAGAGAGAGAGAGAGAGAGAGAGAGAGAGAGAGGAAGTAGAGAAGCCTAAAAAAGAGAGAAAGAGTGAAAGAAAGATGAAGTGAGAGAGTTTCATGGGGAAGAGAGAGAAACAGAGAGAAAAAGAGGGTGAAGGGAGATAAGAGTGGAGAGAGAGAGAGAGAAAGAAAGAGGAATAGATAGATAGAATAGGCTAATGGAGAGAGTGAGTGAGAGTGAGGGAAGAAGAGAGAGAGAAACTAATCAAGAGAGTAAAGAGAGAGAGAGGTGAGGGAAAGGACGGTCGAGAGGGGGAGGAAGAGGGAAGGACAGAGAAGGAGATGGAGAGAGAAGGGAGAAGAGAAAGAGGAGTGATGGTCTGCAGACTCAGCACTTCTTTATGTGCTGAGTAACAGAGAGCTCTCTGTGGTGCTGAGTGCATTTGGAGAGACTACGCACCATCACCCGGACGTCACCCGCACATCACCCAATATATCACCCGCACCATCACCCGGACGTCACCCGCACATCACCCAATATATCACCCGCACATCACCCGCACGTCACCCGCACATCACCCAATATATCACCCGCACCATCACCCGGACGTCACCCGCACATCACCCAATATATCACCCGCACATCACCCGCACGTCACCCGCACATCACCCAATATATCACCCGCACATCACCCGCACGTCACCCGCACATCACCCAATATATCACCCGCACATCACCCGCACGTCACCCGCACATCACCCGCACGTCACCCGCACATCACCCAATATATCACCCGCACGTCATCCAATATATCACCCGCACGTCACCCAATATATCACCCGCACGTCTCCCGCACGGCACCCGCACGTCACCCGCACGTCACCCAATATATCACCCGCACGTCACCCGCACGTCACCCGCACATCACCCAATATATCACCCGCACGTCACCCGCACATCACCCAATATATCACCCGCACATCACCCGCACATCACCCAATATATCACCCGCACGTCACCCGCACATCACCCAATATATCACCCGCACATCACCCGCACATCACCCAATATATCACCCGCACGTCATCCAATATATCACCCGCACGTCACCCAATATATCACCCGCACGTCTCCCGCACGGCACCCGCACGTCACCCGCACGTCACCCAATATATCACCCGCACGTCACCCGCACGTCACCCGCACATCACCCAATATATCACCCGCACATCACCCGCACATCACCCAATATATCACCCGCACGTCACCCGCACATCACCCAATATATCACCCGCACGTCACCCGCACATCACCCAATATATCACCCGCACATCACCCGCACATCACCCGCACGTCACCAGCACGTCACAAAAATTAACTCCCGGATTTAAGAGGGACATTACACAACATCACGACATGTGACCTCTTTAAAACGCTGCAGGCGACTGACCTCTTGACCCTCTTGTGTTTCCAGTAGAACGCTGCAGAAGGTTCTGGAGACACGTACCTGTTGTCGTGCATCGTCGCCATGGCGCCCCGGCTCCTCCAGCATCATCACCTTCCTCCGGATGGGCAGCCACCCGACTTTAACCGGCGTCAGAAAACTCACTCTCGCTTGCTCTTTCCGCGGCGCCTGGTTGATCCTCGCTTTGTCCCAGCTGTCCCTTCTTTCTGGAGGAGACGGTACTCGTAAAGACTCCTGACCGCTCAAAGAACTCCCGTGACGACTCGTCCCGCCCGAGGACGACCCGCAGCTCGATGGCACGCCCCCCTTTGCTCCCCAAGCGGAATAACTGGCTCCCTCGTCCGGTAACGTGTCCCCGAATTCCCCAACTTGATGTGGATCGGGCGTTTGTTGCAGCCTTTGCAGATGTTTGAACCATCCGTCGAGCTCGCCGCCCTCTACCGCGCTTTGGGGGCGTGATCCGAGCACGGGGCGAGCGGCCGAGGGGTTCCGTGTCAGGCTGTCCCAATAGGACTCGTCCCCGGATATCCTCCAGGTTTTGCGGCGAGGGGCAGCTGGTCTGCGGAGTGACATGGCGATCGGGTAACAGAGGGGGTTGGGTTACCGGGGAAGATAGGGGCCCCTCACATGGAGGTATTAATGAGAAGGTCTCAGATTAAACGGGCGTGGCTCCGCTGGGTGTTCCTCATAGGGGACTGTAAGACCACAAAAGAGTGAGGGTCAGTGTAAACAGTTTAGTTTCACAAAAGATGGAACATGAAGTCAAAGTTTGTTCTTAAGTTGTATAAATGTTGAGCAAAATAAGGAACTGTCCACTTCAAAGACAATTGTAGTTCCAGAGGTAAATGTCCTAATCTTTTTTTCCAGCACTTTCTGAACATTTTGAATATTAGACGTAATAAAATTAATACAATTAATACAATTTAATAAATAAATACAATAAATACAATAAAATAAATACAATAAATACAATAAAATAATAATAATGATAATATAATAAAATTAAACGTTTAAAAGCACAACTGAGTAATAACTACCTACTTTTATTTTTTTTAAGTTAAAAAAACATTTAAATTTGACAAGTTGTTTTTATTACTTTATAGTTCATAAAGTGTTTATCAGTTGCCACATAGCAATCTTTAAATATTTTAATGTATTCATTTTTCTGGAAGTCGATAGAAAAAGGGGGATTTACTCGGTCACTGTTGAGCTTCACTGGTTACTACTACAACTGCCTGTACAATATCACCAACATATACAGCTAATATTGTACTTTGCCCCGAGTAAAAATTATACTTAACATTCTTTATTTTTTTAATACATTTATTTCAATAGTAGTATATATTTCGAAGTTGAAAAAATAGCTTGAGAGTGTATCACCTCCACTTTTAATTCATTAACTTACTCAGACATTACATTAGCATCTATTCTACTTCAGCTAATTGTTATCCCGCCCACCTGGGACTATACAGCCATCTCATTGGCCAATCCACCAGCGGTTCAGACACTGACAGCAAGGTTTGTTGGATTAATTATCGTAAAATATAAAACAAATTTAAGATAATGCAGAGTAAATGTACCAAATATTCATGGTTTATTTTTTACAATACATAAGTAATAATTTTTAGCCCAAACTTTTCAGGCCGGGACCCTCAAAATAACCAAGTAACCAATCCGGGCCCCCGCTGCTAAATGAAATTGTGGTCAATGTTCATTTCAACATTCCAAAATATAGGTTTAATAGTTTGTTTGAGTGGCTTATGAAGACATTTTTTTGGTTAAGTTTTTTTTATTTCTTAAATTTAACAACACATAAACAAACACAATGAAAGAAAAAAGCATGATCAGAAAACAGCAGACATCCAGCAGATACCGTATTTTCCGGACTATAAGTCGCTTTTTTCATAGTTTTGGCTGGGGTGCAACTTATACTTATATCTATACTTATATAATTATACTCTGGAGCGACTTATATGTGATATTATTTGTTATTTTCACACTTGCAACTGGATTTCATACTCCAGTGCGACTTATATATGTTTTTTTCTTCTCTGTTATGCATTTTTTAGCTGGTGTGACTTATACTCCAGTGCGACTTATATATGTTTTTTTCTTCTCTATTATGCATTTTTTAGCTGGTGCGACTTATACTCCAGTGCGACTTATATGTTTTTTTCTTCTCTATTATGCATTTTTTAGCTGGTGCGACTTATACTCCAGTGCGACTTATATATGTTTTTTTCTTCTCTATTATGCATTTTTTAGCTGGTGCGACTTATAGTCCAGAGCGACTTATAGTCCAGAAAATACGGTAATAAAGCAAAAGCAGAGAAAAACATGGCACATGAAACCCAAAGAAATCATCCCATTTGGTCCAAAGTCTGAAGTTCGAATGTCATTTTTTTTCCATTTTACGAAGGCTTATTGAGTAATGTCACACAATTTCACTAAATATACTATATTAAAAACAGTGGCATAATTATAAAGTCAACATCTTCCAAGTCGTCCCACGGCCCCCAACTCACTACGGCAACCAATGTGTTACTCTCCGCTCGACATTACATAGAATCTTTCCACCTCGCAGCCTTTTAAACTCGCAGGCATTTTATTTTGAAAAGCTACACAACCAGAAATGTCTCCTTACCGAGCCCTTCTCCAGCTCCCCGGTCCAGCTCCCCGGTCCAGCTCCCCGGTCCAGCTCCCCGGTCCAGCTCCCCGGTCCAGCTCCCCGGTCCAGCTCCCCGGTCCAGCTCCCCGGTCCAGCTCCCCGGTCCAGCGCCCCGGTCCAGCGCCCCGGTCCAGCTCCCCGGTCCACACTCGCCTCGTCCGGACACAGTCGTGGGTCCTGGTGCTGTCTCCACTGTTGTGAGGGCTGCTTTGTCTGAGAGGGGAGTCAGTCAGATGCACAAGTCCAGAGAGAAGAGGAGGCAGAGGGGAAGGATGAGGGAGAGGAGGGCCCGGGGCCAGAGGCCAACAAACTGCTGCTTATGCTATGTTTTTACAACCGTTTAACTCTGTAATGACCAATCAAAGACACGACACACATAAGAGCTCCAGAGTTTGAATTGAGGTTGTTTTTAGACTGTTGAGTAAAGCAGCGAGGACCAGTCCAGCACAAGTAAACTGCTAAATATATAAATAAATAAATATATAAATATCACATGTTTCCTACATCGCACCAGTGTCGTAGTGTAGCACTCGTCTCCGCCCCACTTGACCCCGCCCTTTTCGTCCCGGCCCCACTGGCCCGGCGCCACTCGTCCCCGCCTCACTCGCCCCACTTGCCCCCGTCCCTCTCGCCCCCGACCCACTGGCCCCCGCCCCACTCGCCCTGCGCCACTCGTCCGGCCCCACTCGTCCCCCACCACTCGTCCCCCACCACTCGTCCCCCGCCCCACTTGCCACCACCCAACTTGCCCCCGCCCCTCTCGTCCCCGCCCCTCTCGCCCCCGCTCCACTCGCCCCAGCCTCACACGCCCACTCGACCCCGCCCCACTCACCCCAGCCCCACTTGTACCCGCCCCACTCGTCCCCGCCCCTCTCGCCCCGCCCCACTGGTCCCAACACCTCTCACCCCCCCTCACTCGCCCCTCTCACCCCCCCTCCCTCGTCCCCGCCCCTCCGCTTGAGAACCCCTGACATGGGAGCGTCTCTAATGAGCAGATTACGTCCGCTCTGTCAGAAACGATCTTCCTTGTGATCTGCGAGTTCATGTTTTCGAGCGGCTTCTGTCCTCATGTGACTGCGGCGGGACCATGGGCGGGACCATGGGCGGGACGTGTCTTCAAAACGGTCCAGTGTCTCTGTCATCACATGATCCGAGACAGAGACGCACATGAGAGAGAGCGAGTCGATTAGGGCGGATCATTGATCAGATCTTTGATATAACGACAGTCGGAAAAGAGGGAAAGTCGTCAGTGAATACATGGTTTTAAGGCAAAATGTCATTAGTCACATTTAACATTTATTTAGTTTTTGTTTTATTAATTAATTATGTTTTTAAATTGTACTTTCTAAAGAGCAAGTAAGAAAAATATATACAAACATGAAAAAGAAGAAGAAAAAAATATGACCAGAGAAAGAAAAACAGACAAAAATCAATTTACATCACATAGATAAATAAAAACTACCGTATTTTCCGGACTATAAGTCGCACTGGAGTATAAGTCGCATTTTTTGAGGGAAATGTATGTGATAAAATAAAAAAAAAGAACAGATATTTCATCTTGAAATACAGTTTAAAACAATAACAGATGAATAGGTGTCCATCCATCCATCCATCTTCTGCCGCTTTATCCGGGGCCGGGTCGCGGGGGCAGCAGTCTGAGCAGGGACTCCCAGACTTCCTTCTCCCCAGACACTTCCTCCAACTCCTCCGGGGGGATCCCGAGGCGTTCCCAGGCCAGCCGGGAGACATAATCTCTCCAGCGTGTCCTGGGTCTTCCCCGGGGCCTCTTCCCGGTGGGACATGCCTGAAACACCTCCCGAGGGAGGCGCCCAGGAGGCATCCGGGACAGATGCCCGAGCCACCTCAGCTGGCTCCTCTCGACGTGTTAGCGTTACGTATGCTAACGCTAACACCTTCAGCTACATGACGTATGCTAACGCTAACACCTTCAGCTACATGATGTATGCTAACGCTAACACCTTCAGCTACATGACGTATGCTAACGCTAACACCTTCAGCTACATGACGTATGCTAAACCTTCAGCTACATGACGTATGCTAACGCTAACACCTTCAGCTACATGACGTATGCTAACGCTAACACCTTCAGCTACATGACGTATGCTAAGGCTAACACCTTCAGCTACATGACGTATGCTACACCTTCAGCTACATGACGTATGCTAACGCTAACACCTTCAGCTACATGACGTATGCTAACACTAACACCTTCAGCTACATGACGTATGCTAACGCTAACACCTTCAGCTACATGACGTATGCTAACGCTAACACCTTCAGCTACATGACGTATGCTAACGCTAACACCTTCAGCTACATGAGGCACAGACAGAACTGTGGTAAGTGTCTGGTATGTTAGCGTAACATATGAACAGTTATTCAGATAACTATAGCATAAAGAACATGCTAACAGATAACTATAGCATAAAGAACATGCTAACAAGTTTAGCAAAGCATCAGTTTTACCCCAAATCACTAAATCCACTGAATTCTTCTTCCTCTGTTTCACTTCTAAACAACTCCACAAACTCCAGAGGAAGAGGAAGTGCAGATTCTTCTTCTGCGTCGCTCAGAGCCTAGAGCGCCCTCTTGTGGCTGTCAGTGTGAAAATAACAACTAATATCATATAAGTCGCTCTGGAGTATAAGTCGCACCCCGGCAAAAACTATGAAAAAAGATGGGACTTATAATCCAGAAAATACGGTAACACACAAACTAACTCAAAAAAAGTCCCACTTTGCCCACAGAACGAAAAAACAAAACCGGAGAGAAAACAAGAGACATTCAGCAAACTACAAAGCAAAAGAAGAGAAAATCACCACACACGAAACCCAAAGAAATCGTCCCATTTAGTCCAAAGTCTCTCAAATTTGTCCCTTTTCAAATTGAGCCCATTTGTCGAATGTCCATTATAATGTCAGTCCAGTCCTTAATCGTCTGCGTGTTTTGTGTCAGGAGAACGCTCCAGAGACGCTGCCGGTTGTATCCATGGCAGGAGTTCTGAGGCCCAAAGGCATCGTCCTGAAATCCATTTGAACGATGATCTCTGTCCAAAACGTGCCAACAACGGGACAATCCCCAAACACATGATAGTGATTTACCTTCCGGCCGTCACATTAACATCTATTTATAACGCTTAGGGCCGTGATATGGCAATACGACTTTTTTCACAAATTAAACAACACAATTTAGTCTAAAAAAACAGGTAGAAATTTTTTTTACTGACACAAGTTTAACTGATTATTGTTTTTTTTTACTATTTTATTTTTCATCAGAACATAAGACACACATAAACTCAACAACACTTATCACACCAGAAGAGGGGGAGAAAAAAGAAAAGAAAAAAGAAACAAAACAAATACAAACAAACTAACTGAATTAATATATATATATATATATATATATATATATATATATATATATATATGTATGTATGGATACTTATACCAATGAAACATCATTCTATTTATTTATTTATTCTTTCCCCCCTTTTTGTCTGAGGCCACGCCCTTTTTGTCTGAGGCCACACCCTTTTTGTCTGAGGCCACGCCCTTTTTGTCTGATGCCACTCCCTTATTCTCAACCTTTGCTCCTAAATCTTAAGCCTCACCAAGCCTAGCGCGCTCTTGAGTTTTTTAATTTATTAACATTATTATTTATTTTATTTTAATTTCCCATATCATTTGTTTTACTTCAGTTAACTGATTATTGTAATTGATGATTGCAGTGAAATCTTTAAAAAATGACTTTGTAAATTTTTTAAAAACACTTAAATAAAATAACCTGCTTTTTTGTAGTTCTTAAAGGGCAGAAACTCTTACATCGTTCAAGTAGGATTTTGTGCAGTATTTTACAAGCAAATTACTACTACTACTACTACTACTGTACATTTCACTCGTCCTCGTGCAAAAGTGTTTTTGTGTGTATTATTTTACAGATTGTCACCGTTTTGCATGATTTTGCGCACGTCAATCAAAAGCAGAGATAACGGAACAATATCCCACGCCTTTGTCTTTGAAGAGAAAACGTCAAGATAAATGGAGAAAAGCATTTGACGAGGGTAAAAATACTTTTAGGAGTTCAGAACGGACCCAGAGAATATCAGTGTAAAGGAGGGGAACAGCGCTCTCTACAGGCCAGAGCGAGATATGGCGAGATGAAGGGAATAAAACGCTCTACAGTTCAACGGAATTACACCAAAAAGTCTAATCATCTGAAATGTTCTGAAACAAAGATAAGTTAGATTAATAAAGTTGGTTATTATAACAAGAAATGGCCAACAATTCAGTTAAACAGATTGTTTTTGTGCTGTTTTTATATTATTAGCCTATATTTGATGGCAGAAAACATCGAGGAACGACTTTATCACTGTTTTAGGATGGTATTTTTAAGTAGTTTATTATCAGAAGTATAGCATGTTATGTATAAGTCTTAACGTCCTGCCTGAGATTGTCCATCTGCAACTCACGCTTCACCATGAGATCTTTTTATTTTAGTTCATTTGAGCAAGACTCAGCGATTCACACAGAGAATGAATAAAACGAGCAGTAAATATCTGCATTTTAGCTTCAGGAACCAGCTGTTTCATGGATTTATATTAGTTTACACTTAATATATAGAGTTTATGTGCAAAAAAGAAAACAGAAAAAGTTTACTATTTGGATAGCAATGTTTTCAAAAGTGAAATGTATAGTGCAATCAAATCATTATCTCATCCCTTTTTAAAGCCCCAGAACGCAACAAAAGATGTCTAAAAGTTATGCTTTTTTTGTTTTTATGAAAAGGTTTTAAAGACGTTCTTCATTTGAGCGTCTCACAAACCTGACCCAGAGTTGTTCTTTAGCCATATTACTTCACAGTATGACAGCTCAACACTTATTTATCTCCTCCAGGGCCGCTGCAGGCTATTTGCGGGCCGTAAGCAGAAATGCTCAGTGGTGCCCCATCCCCCTTCGAATTATTACATTAAAAAAGTATGTTTAAAAATATATCTTGTTAATCTAATTTGATATAATTGCTTGAATCACAATCCTGTATTCCTGTGCATTTCAGATGTAACAAAATGACATCACAGTTCCTAAATTGCCTTGCTCCGCCCCTGCTCTAGCCTTGCTCTTCTTCTGCAGAACAGATTGAGGCTCTATAAACATCATTACAGGCTAAAAACTATTGACACTTTCTGTTGTTTTAATGAAAACATGAGTTAGACATATGTTAGAAGTTGAACCACTTTGGCTTTGCACAGGCCGCGGCGTCAGCTCTGTGGAACCGCGCCGGCTGACGCGCCTTCTTTCTCAGTTTTTAATTGAATTGGAGCGACAACGTCACTTGAGTCCTAGAGTTAGTTTAAATGATAAAACACTAAAGACAACATGTGTATGCTACGCGTTTAAAGGCAAAAGGAACAGTGCAGCTGCTGCACAAACAGCCTATTCTGTCATTCAACCCAAACTGCCTGGTCAGGCTGGTGATGGCTCCTCAGAACGCCTGGTGCCCCCTCGGAGCGCCTAATGCCCCCTCGGAGCGCCTGATGCCCCCTCGGAGCGCCTGAAGCCCCTCAAGCCCCCTGGGAGCGCCTGATGCCCCTCGGACTGCGTGTTATGTGATGGGAGCACTGATCTCTAAAGTCTGGGTATAACTTGTGTTAGACTCATGAAGATGATGTGCCTCCTCCAGAAAGTTACAAACTGTTGCTTTAACTAAATCTATTCAACACAGACGTGTTCCACACAGAGACAGAGTCCTCCATGTGGGACTCTCTTGTGTTCCTCTGGCGGGACCGGCCCCGGGCGCGTGGCCCTGCTCCGGCCCTGGGCCCGCCCCGCACGAGCCCCGAACAGCCAGGCTGCGCCGCGCGCGCCCCCTGCCGGCGCGTCCTGTCACTGGTGGAAAATGGCTGCTCGCGGTGCCACTCCGAGGCGCAGCCGCAACTAAACACAAAGTTCGTCTTTGGTAACGACGCGGCGGCTCCGGGACTTCATTTCCGCGCAAAAAACGACGACGGACGACGGACCATGACGCGCTGGGTGCCGACCAAGCGGGAGAAGTACGGCGTCGGTACGTGACTAAACTTCTTCCACGCTCCATCGTTAGCTCAGCCTTAGCCGCTTCTGCTCCGGGTGGAAGTTTGGGAAAGAGCCGTGATTTAGAGACAGCGGCGCGTCTGGCGCCCGGGAGCGGGATTCACACGGGGCGCGTCTGACTCGGACCCGCGGGGCCACGGGCTTTTGTCCCGGTGAAGAGTTTACACGGGAACCGCAAACATGGAATCTGTGCCTATTGTGAGTGCGGGAGAGAGAGCTGCGGAGAGGGACTCGTGAGGCGCGCCTAGTCCCGGTTTCCTGTGTCCACGGGCCCCAAACAAGCGCCCACTGCACTGCCCAAACAAGCTCCCAAACATGCACCCAAACAAGCACCCAAACATGCACCCAAACATGCACCCAAACAAGCACCCAAACATGCACCCAAACAAGCACCCAAACATGCACCCAAACATGCACCCAAACATGCACCCAAACAAGCACCCAAACATGCACCCAAACATGCACCCAAACAAGCACCCAAACATGCACCCAAACATGCACCCAAACATGCACCCAAACATGCACCCAAACATGCACCCAAACAAGCACCCAAACATGCACCCAAACAAGCACCCAAACAAGCACCCAAACAAGCACCCAAACAAGCACCCAAACAAGCACCCAAACATGCACCCAAACAAGCACCCAAACAAGTGCCCACTGGGCCAGTGCAGTGGCCCAGAGCGTGCATCTGTGTCATAGTTGAGCTCTTTGATGCGTCCTCAGATTGTATCAGCTGCGGTTGCATAAGTTGTAGTTTTTTTCGCATCCGGAGAGACAGAGAAAGTTGTGTCATATTTGCAGTATTTTAGCATCAGGGAAAGTAGTTAAGTATTGTGTAGTTTTTGTGTTTCATGTTTGTAGAGCTGTAAAATATTAATTATTATGTATAAAATGTGTTATTAATAGACATTCTGCACAGCATTTGTAAATTTAACTGTATTTTTTATCTTATTAGTCAATTTAAATGTATTTTCTTTATTGCGTGTCTTATTTCATTTGATATGTCTCACTTTAATAATTATTCATCGTTGTTTATTGTCACCAAAGCGAGTTCCGACCCTGTGAATTCAAACTTTTTCTGATTCTGACGTTAAATTAGGGCTGAACAATATTGATGAAAATGTAAATCTCCTTTAATTATGATGATTTAACAATGCAATAGGAAGCACTGAAAACTAATGATCACAAAATGAACCAGTGCAAAAGAAAATGAACCAAGTGCAAAAGAAAATGAACCAAGTGCAAAAGAAAATGAACCAAGTGCGAAATAAAATGAACCAAGTGCGAAAGAAAATGAACCAAGTGCGAAATAAAATAAAATGAACCAAGTGCGAAAAAAAATAAAATGAACCAAGTGCAAAAGAAAATAAACCAAGTGCAAAAGAAAATGAACCAAGTGCAAAAGAAAATGAACCAAGTGCAAAATAAAATGAACCAAGTGCAAAATAAAATGAACCAAGTGCGAAATAAAATGAACCAAGTGCGAAATAAAATGAACCAAGTGCAAAAGAAAATGAACCAAGTGTAAAATAAAATGAACCAAGTGCGAAATAAAATGAACCAAGTGCGAAATAAAATGAACCAAGTGCGAAATAAAATGAACCAAGTGCGAAATAAAATGAACCAAGTGCGAAATAAAATGAACCAAGTGCGAAATAAAATGAACCAAGTGCGAAAAAAAATAAAATGAACCAAGTGCAAAATAAAATGAACCAAGTGCAAAATAAAATGAACCAAGTGCAAAATAAAATGAACCAAGTGCAAAATAAAATGAACAAAGTGCGAAAAAAAATAAAATGAACCAAGTGCGAAAAAAAAAAAAATGAACCAAGTGCAAAAGAAAATGAACCAAGTGCGAAATAAAATGAACCAAGTGCGAAAGAAAATGAACCAAGTGCGAAAGAAAATGAACCAAGTGCGAAAAAAAAGAAAATGAACCAAGTGCGAAAAAAAAGAAAATGAACCAAGTGCGAAAAAAAAGAAAATGAACCAAGTGCGAAAAAAAAGAAAATGAACCAAGTGCGAAAAAAAAGAAAATGAACCAAGTGCGAAAAAAAAGAAAATGAACCAAGTGCGAAAAAAAAGAAAATGAACCAAGTGCGAAAAAAAAAAAAAAAAAAGAATCAAGTGCGAAAAAAAATAAAATCACTGTATACCCTTTTTTTTCTGTATTTTTCAATAGTTTTGATGATAGACAATATACGCAACATTTCTAATAATTGACACATAATCAGTGGTAGAATAGATCCATTCGGGACACGAGAAACGCGTTAATGATTTGATTTAATTTGGACGGTGGATGGAGGATTTGGCAGCGTGAAGTGTCCCTAATCTGTCCCTCCGATTGGCCGTTACATTCAGGGCAAAGTGATGATGCTTCTCTGCAGGCGACGCTCATCTCTGTTTCCCGAGGAGCAGGTGTTCGGAGATCGTTTAATTCATACATCTTCATTGGTGCTTTGAGATGGGATTCGTCACACCGGCCCAACTCTGGGCACGGAGGGTACACATGTAGCGGTGACTATGGTGACGTTTTCATAAGATGTGATAAACCTGCAACAGTCTGATAAGGAATATAAAAGCCTACAACACCACTTTACTTTTTAGTTTGTACTTGACATCTACAAAAGAAAGAACAGGTTTGCAGTTGATAAACGACAGAGGAACACTGCTGCTTCACTCAGATGTGTCACTGTTTACAAGGGTCCGAAATCTCAAACTGCTGTCAGCAAACACGCTAAAGCTAAACTCTGCACAGTCCCAACAATTAGTTTACATTTTACCGTATAAAGTTCATTTGAGCCGAACAAAAATGAAACAAACACATTTTATTAGTTATGCTGCCCATCATTTGGCCTGTCAGTCAGAATATTGAGACGCATTTGCAATAAAAATGAAATAAAGAATGTCAGTGCATAACCTCTAATACACTGGGCCTAACGTGGGGCACCGCGCCGGCCTAACCCTAACGTGGGGCACCGCGCCGGCCTAACGTCGGGCACCGCGCCGGCCTAACCCTAACGTCGGGCACCGCGCCGGCCTAACCCTAACGTGGGGCACCGCGCCGGCCTAACCCTAACGTGGGGCACCGCGCCAGCCTAACCCTAACGTGGGGCACCGCGCCGGCCTAACCCTAACGTGGGGCACTGCGCCGGTCTATGTTACCCACAGCCTACTCTTTTCTCCTTCTTCTGATTGGCTGGTAAAGTGGTTCATAGACAAGTTGCTTTCACCTTTTTAATGACTCGACTGTATCATTTTCTGGAAAGTATGAAATTCTGACATTTTTAGTGTGTGTAAAGTGGATGAGTCATTATTCCAAAGCAAAGCCTTTATTAGACGAGACCGGGCTGAAGACATCAAACTTTTAATACATTTTTCGTGTTGACTGACTCGCAGTAATGAGCTCATGCTAATGCCACACGCCCACTGCAGACGGCTCTGCCCATTTAATGACCCGCTGCTTATTATGGCTTCTGTGCCTCCTTTAGAATGTCGTCAAGACACAGTCCTTAGAGTACACTTCATTGGACGGTCGGGTCCAAGTCGGGACTAAAGCGGGACTAAAGCGGGACTAAAGCGGGACTAAAGCGGGACTAAAGCGGGACTAAAGCGGGACTAAAGCGGGACTAAAGCGGGACTAAAGCGGGACTAAAGCGGGACTAAAGCAGGTCTAAAGCTAAAGCGGGTCTAAAGGGGGTCTAAAGCGGGTCTAAAGCGGGTCTAAAGCTAAAGCGGGTCTAAAGCTAAAGCGGGTCTAAAGGGGGTCTAAAGCGGGTCTAAAGGGGGTCTAAAGCGGGTCTAAAGCAGGACTAAAGAAGGTCTAAAGCAATATTAGACATGGGCTAAACAAGGACTAAATGAGTTCCAAACCAAAAATGAATGTAATGGGGCAAAGTCTTTAGCTATAAAGTAATTCTAAACTAGAACTAAACTACCTCAATAAGTTAGTAGATGTTTTTTTCTGGTTCTAAAATGTTTTTGATGACAATGATTAGATTAGTTATGAGGAATCCCACAAAACGCCCTGCCATAGTTGGATTAAAACAAAACTACACCTATAATAAGTCGCCTGCCGATGGCTAATCCTGTCACAGTTTGAGAACAGACACAGAGAGCCACTTTTTTAGGTCATTCACAGAAAAGGATGAGTTTGTCTTGAATAAGAGCCGCTCGGGGCACGACCGAGGCGGCTCATTCATAACAAACGGTGTCGAGTTCACATGAGTCAGACGACTTTCAGGAGCAGAACTGTTGGTCGCCCGATAGATTTACTGTGAATTCAACCAATTCCAATGGACACGCTTGACATTTTCAATAGTTTTAAGGAGATTCAGTCATGTCTAATCATCAGTCATGTGCTTGGGGATTTTAAGAGAGATTGTCTGTGAGTAAATCTGTGTGTTTGGAATAGATTTGAGACTTTGGAGAAAGACAATTGACATTTTGGCACTGATTAAAAGTGTATATGTTCATTAAATCAATTCTGAAAGCTTTTTTCCCCCATACCCCAAGAAAACGTCCCATTTAGTCCAGATTCTGTCAAATTTGTCCATTTTCAAATTAAGTGTGAATGTAATCCCCCTGTACTAAAGTCAAAAATCAAGATTTTTTAATATGAGGAATTTTTTTCACATGCAATTTGCTCTTCATTAGCATCGTACAATTTGGTAAACAAAAAAAAAAAAAAAAAGTTTTGTTTTTTTTCTGACAAATATTCCAATTTTTAGATTTGTTTTTTATGTTTAAAAAAAGTCTGACTCTGTTCACATTGTAAACAAGTCAATGAACTGATAAGAATCCCGTGCATTTTAGAACACTTCCAGCCCTGCGACGAGTTGGCCACTATCCAGGGTGTACCCCGCCTAAGGCCCAAAGTCACTGGGATAGGCTCCAGTCACCCGCGACCCCAAAAGGGAACAAGCGGTAGAAAATGAAGAATGAATGAATGAATGTAGCGACACTAGCGTATGTAGCGTATTCTAAATGTACTGGCCTTTCTTTTATTTTGGCGGTACGATTGAAATAGAGAATCAAGTATGTTCCTTTGTATCGAAATAGTTCAGTTTTTCCTCAAACCGTTGTTGAAAGGACGCTACGAAGACGGCCAAATGAGATGTGCGCCTGAAATTGTGAACAGGACCACATTATGTCTCCCAATCTCGTATCTCGACTCGCCCTATCCCTTATTCTTCAGTATCGTATTTAACGAGACGAGCAGGTGACGAGCCCTCCGCGAGGAAAGTGCACCTTTCCGAGCAATCCATCCAGTTCTGGGCACCGTTCCGAAGGCACCAGTTCCTCCTCCCGCTCAAAGGCGTGTGCAGAATGTTGCATGGATCTCTTCGCCGGTCCGTCCCATCGATTAAGTCCGTTGGCATTTCTCCCGCCTTCGCCGCACACTATTGAGCCACTTAAAAAATGGAAGTTCAAGTGGTTCTGGGCTCCGGTCCCGGCTCTCCCTTCCGCTCCATGTTAATATCGTTTAAAAAAAAAGAGACGAATTGTGCAGAGACATTTTTCGAAATCTCACCTCTCTTGACCTGGACTAGCGTCGCCGCGAGATCTTCTTTTATTGTGAAATGCCAGACGTCCTAATCTGGTGTAAATCAGAACTTTTGAAAGCTGTTTTTTCCGCGCCGTTTACTTTGATTTAAATAAAACAAAGCTCTATGACGGGATGGCAATATTGTTCTGTTTATTTATAACAGGTCTAAGGTCTCATGGTAAGAGCTAAAAAATATTATTGTGGGAATTTCTGTAGTAAAAAGGATTCATTTCAATTTCTTATCTCAAAAGTAATGAGGTAAGTGCATAAATATATGATTAAAATACATTATGTCATTCTCCGTCTTACCCAGTGCATCAATTAGTCGAAAAAAATAAATAAAAATAACTTGTATTCAACTCGGCAAACGCAGTAGGTCCGAGCCTCCTTTATCATCCGCACGGTGTTTGAACCCAGCGGCTTCTCAATTCTGAAACGACCGTGTGCAAAGACGAATCCCGTGGTCATGGACGAGATGTCAGTGTGTTTACGACGTCTAAAGGAGAAGCAAAGGCTAAACTACGACGGTGTATTTGACCCAACTTGCACTGTCAAGGCAGTAAAAGTACACGTAAAGTCCACATTTGCACATAAAAATAAGAACAAATCCAAAATTCACTCCCACTGACTCTGTACCTTTTCTTTTCTGTTGCGGGCTCAGGATTTTTAAAGATTTTTATTATAAGTTTTTTCACATAGGTCATTTTTTATGTACGTTTTTGTTGCTGTATGTTTTAAATAAATACTATTAATAAAAATAAGATAAGATATTCCTTTATTGTCCCACATGGGGAAATTTCATTGGTGCAACGCAGGTAGATACAGAGGTAGATACAGAAGAACAGATCACTTATAGGAAGTCTGAAAAACACTTTCAGTAGAAGATCTCCTATAAATAAATAAAAACTCCCATAGACAAATAAATAAATAAATACATAAATACCATTGCATGTGATCACGACAGTAATTGCACATGAATATGTGTCACGACAGCACATAGATTGCACATGGATTGCACATGAATTCCAACAGCAATTGCACATATGACAGAATTGCACATCAGTATTAGGTTAGGTCAGTATTGCGAGTGTTCAGGACTAACAGTGTTTGTTATAAAGTCTGACAGCAGCAGGAAGGAAAGACCTACGGAACCTTTCCTTCACACATCGAGGGTGGATCAGTGGATCATAGGGTGGATAATAAAAATAGATATATTAAATTAATGAAAATAAATGAATAATATAAATTAAATACATTAAATAAGTTAAATAAGTTAAATAAATAATTTCAATAATTTCAATAAATTCAATAAATTCAATAAATTCAATACAATTCAATACAACTAAATAAAACATATTTTATAATCTCAATAAAATGACGATCTGAATTGTTTCCCACTTCGCCCAACCCTACATGAACTTATCAATCAGAATGTTTGCTTTCACAAAGCTGGTCACACATGATTGATACGTTTATTGCCTCGCTGTGGATCGGACTTTCCAGGTGAAGCGATCACATCTCAACGGAAACTAATTGCACCGCATTTTACCTCTAAGGCACATTACCATTTGACTCGGGCGACATGCCACCACTGTCCTCATCTGGAGCAGGTTAGGCCCGGCTGACACATTGGGAGCACGTTATAATAACTCGTCAACTTTAGGCCGCCGCCCCGCTGTGCGCCGTCCGTGAAAAACCCCGACACCACATGCCGAGAACTGACAAATATTATGGCATCAATTACACCAATCTGATGCATAAATTCAAGCCGCGATGTGAGTTTTCTGCTCGCCCGTTCCAGCCCGTCTCTAAAAGGGCATGAATAATGACGCACTTTATTATCACTGTTGGTCTTTATGCGCCGCAAGGATCGTATATAATTTTGAAAGTCCATCTCACAGTGTGGAAGTGAATAGATTTGGTGCAGGGAGTAAAGTAGAACATTTTTTCATTATATAATTGTGGTAAGGTTTGTGGGGTTGTAACAAAACACTTTAATTTAATGTTTTTTTAATTTTTAATTTAACCTTTAATTAAATTTAGTATGATGGGCTTTTACGATTGTCTAATTTTGACTTTATTTGGTGTGTTTATTACCTGTTGTACATATATATTGCTGTTTTACACCAATCCAGTGAGTATTTGTGGAGAAAAATATGTATAAAATGACAGGAAGTGACATCACACTTGGGACACCCATTCCAATCAAAGCTTATGTAGAATTAACACAAAGAAACTACATTTTTGATCCTCTAAACATTCATTCAACACAATAAAGTCGCTCTCATATATTAGTATTTGTCATATAAAGCAAATTGTGACATTAGATGAGTTTTGGCCCAGTGTTTGCTGGGTAACTTCCTAGTGTGATGTCATTGATTTACAAACAGGAAGTGAAAACCTAAAAAATTTGCTTTTCTGTCATACATTTTCTTTATTTTTTGGTGCATTTAAAAATATATTTATCTTGACTGTATTTTAGTGCAATGAGTCGTCCGACTTGTCAGAGACACTTTAACCAGGATAAAAACTCATTGAGGTTAAAAAATATCTTCATTAAGAGCGTCAAAAGCAGCACAAATACAAAAAAAATATATACAAAAATAACTCGCAACATTTCAGCAAAAAGTGACAGTCTCAAATAAAACAAATAAATAAAACCAAAAAGAAGCATATTAAAAGCTTTTTTTTTCATGTTTATAAAAAATAAATAAAAATAAAATTCAACAATACCAGCAACACATGCCTTTTATTACTGCATGTGGCCTCTACCCGATCAGATATAGACCAAAATCATACATTAAGCATTCAGAAAATGTCAAATTTTGTCTTATTTATGTGATTATTATACAATAAGAGCGTTTGAGTCTGCAATAGTTTGACTGATCCATTGCATTTCGTAGCAGGAAGTTTCAATTCTCTATAATCTCTTGTTGTTTATCTGATAAACCTCGACCATTAAATTCTACCATCTCATATTCTGCCCATGTTTAATCTTTTATTTTTTTGCAGATGAATTGTTCCCTCTCTGTAAATACAATCAGTAGAAATTGGTTTTCAGCAGGAAGTCAG
>NW_027315835.1:2838470-2920970 GCF_026437365.1 Eucyclogobius newberryi
GCTCTGGAGTATAAGTATATAAGTATAAATATAAGTTTAAGAACCACGGCCAAAACTATGACTTATATTCCGGGAAATACAGTCATTACTTTTTGTCTCATTACTTTTTGAAACGTGAATCATCCTGAAACTTGACCGAAACCGCTTGGCCTTTTAAATCTGACCATAACTGCGCGTTTCCTTTACATCTGAGCGACTCGCTTGCGCCCTCACACCCGTTCTCCATCAACACAGACTCCTGCAGTATTGATTGTTGGGCCGCAGCAGCAGCTTCAGCCTCTGCCGGGACGGCCCATGCTGAGCTCTGACAGATGGCCAATGGCGCCCCCACGCCTCAATGTGAAACAAAGGTTACACGTCGGACACACACACGTTATTGCATCGATTAGACGCGGCCGGATTAAATGAGTACATCAGGAGCTCTCGCCACTGTCAGGGGATATTAGCGACATGCTTCAATTGGCTGCTGTTGCCACGGCGCTACGGTTTAATGTCCGTCCAAGCTGCTGATTCAGAATTCACTTCACAAGGGCGCCCGGCGGTTCGGTCATTGTTCGCGAAGCCTCGAGGTCTTTGTGTTCCCTCTTTTATTGCGTCCATAAATATCCGCTCTGGACTTTTTCTTTCTGGCTCTTGTCACTTCCTGTTGACGCGTTACAAAAATCTAAACCCAGAAACGAGAATTTTGATACGAAGGATGATATTCGAGGGTGATTTTAACATTCATTCATGATTATGAATGCTCTTTTTTATATCTAGGCTTTCTACAATAGACGGACAACTTTTACTTTACTTTTGACTCAGTTATTATTGATTTCTAACTTGACGAGTATTGAAACTAGATATTCATTTTGCGCCCAGTAAAATCGTGAATTATCTTTTAACTCGTACTAATACGGAAAATACTTATTCCTATTGTTATTCGAGTCACATTTCTAGAGTAGTCTGAGTGTGATGTGAGTTCTGTGTGAGGAGAGAGAAGGAAAAATGAAAGATCTGATGAGGAGGTTAAGAAAAACATTTTTTTTTTACTTTTAAAAGTTTTGTGCCATCGTTTGTCGGTAAAATAATCCACCGTGAGGACTAGTGGGTGATTTGTGACTAAATACACTCGTTATATACACACTAAATACACTAAATACACTAGTTTGGTACGGACGGTGCTTTTATCCAGCAGTACTAGATAATTGAGCTTGTAGAAAAGAACCTTGGAAAAGCGACAGTTTGCTGCGTTTCGCCGGACGAATCTGGTGGAATGAACACATTTACACGAGGTCCTCTGCTTTTTATTTTATTTTGCTCGCTCCAGCATCGACACAGGCCTGCAACGTAGGCTGTATCTAGGCGCCGGCTTTAGGACTTTATTCATTCAGTAATTAATCTGTAAAACACACCAACAAGTGCTGTGTCTTGTGTGCAGTCGAGTTTGCTCTGCATTGCCGTGTTTGCTGAGGAAACTTGATAACTCACACTTAATTTACATATCTTATTTTCTTTATTAAAGGGGGGATTGTTTGTTATACTTAACCTGGTGTCTGGTGTTCATCCTGTGACCAAAACACTATCATAATTTTGAGTAAATCATGTAATTCCTGAGTAAACGAGCTCTACATGTACCTCTAAAATCAGCTCTGACTTGAGTTGGGTTGTGCGATGGTTTGAGGTGTGATGGAGCCGTCAGCTGGTGTGATGGTGTTTTTTTTTGGGGGGGGGAACAGCCACGTGCAGAGAGGGCGGGTGCGGGGGGGGCCCTGTCTGCTATTTTGGCGTCCGATGAGGAGCTCTTTGTGCTCGGGCTTCTCTGCGAGCGCGAGGCGGTAAACGCCGGATCAAGTCGGAACGGCGCTCGCCATTTTCACCCCGCGAGGATTCGAGACGCTATACGCCGTGCCGTCCGAACCCGTTGCGCATTTCGCTCGTCCGCCAAAATGAAGCTATACCGCGTGAAGTGCTGAGAGCGCGGGCGACGACACGTTTGCGAATCAGATGAAGACGGTCGTTCTGCGTTTCGGCGACTTTGTTCAACTTCTTAAAAACAACGTGCAACACCTGAATGGTTTTACTGTTATGTCTGACATTCCCAGACTATATTTGAATACCGTATTTTCCGGACTATAAGTTGCATCTTTTTTCATAGTTTTGGCCAGGGTGCGACTTATACTCCAGAGCGACTTTGTGATAATATTGTGTTATTTTCACACTGGCAACTGCAAGTCACATGTTGATTTTTTCCCACACTAACAACCACAAGAGGGCGCTCTAGGCTCTGAGCGACGCAGAAGAAGAATCTGCACTTCCTCTTCCTCTGGAGTTTGTTGAGTTGTTTAGAAGTGACACAGAGGAAGAAGAATTCAGTGGATTTAGTGATTTGGGGTAAAACTGATGCTTTGCTAAACTTGTTAGCATGTTCTTTATGCTATAGTTATCTGAATAACTGTTCATATGTTACGTTAACATACCAGACACTTACCACAGTTCTGTCTGTGCCTCATGTAGCTGAAGGTGTTAGCGTTAGCATACGTCATGTAGCTGAAGGTGTTAGCGTTAGCATACGTCATGTAGCTGAAGGTGTTAGCGTTAGCATACGTCATGTAGCTGAAGGTGTTAGCGTTAGCATACGTCATGTAGCTGAAGGTGCTAGCGTTAGCATACGTCATGTAGCTGAAGGTGCTAGCGTTAGCATACGTCATGTAGCTGAAGGTGCTAGCGTTAGCATACGTCATGTAGCTGAAGGTGTTAGCGCTAGCATACGTACACTTGTTCTTGGTCTCGGATTTTATCAAATAAATTTCCCCCAAAAAACTGCGACTTATATATGTTTTTTCTTCTCTATTATGCATTTTTTGGCTGGTGCGACTTATACTCCGGAAAATACGGTACAAAAACAAACTCGTTTTTCCTGGTTAGCTCCGGTGACACTTTGGCAGTTTTTGTAATCGCTCTCGACAGCGTGTAACTTCTGACCATCAACAGTATTCTCGTGCTGTCGGACGTTCGAACACGTACTTTCCCACTCCTCTCATCGCTAACAATACCACTTATTTTTGCCTCCCATGAACCCGTCTTAGCAGCAGTGGTTTCTCTTTTGACTGTAAAAAACGACCACAACAGCCGTATTTGAGGGATTTCCTGTCGTGAACTTGCCGCTCTGAAGACGCAGCACTGACAGATGTGGTGGAGGCGGCTCACTCTTTGTACGCCGCTGCTTCAAAGTAAACCTGCCGAGTCAACGGCCGACGCGGCTCAAATGTTCCGAGCTAATTACGCGCTCGTTGGTATTCCCGTCACGGCAGGAGTGGCGCAGGGCGGGCGGTAATTAGCTTGTCTCGCAGTGCAAAAGGCTAATCTGAGTAGGTTCGGGCTAACGCGCGCGGCTTAATCCCCCGAATAATGTATCGGTGAGTGTATCAAAGTAATGGCGACCCCGTGAACCGCGCTATACCATTAGATAAGAGTCGATGGGAAGCTGAAGCAAAGGAAATCGTTGTCTTGTGGTAGAGACGGACAATATATTGCTGTCAATTAGAGATTTACCGATATTGTATTTTTTCCCCCAGTGGTCGATGCCGATACCGATTATATCAGAATCTAGAGTGGTTTAGTCTTTGGCTGTTAAACTAAAGCTGATATTTAGGGTTATGTGCATATAACTGATGAAAATAGTGTTTATTTTACCTTTATTATCAGTATTATTTTGTCTTACGCTAGCTGTTTTTATTTTATTTTATCTTTATTTTTCCCCTCCATTCCTTATTAAGTAATGAGAGGTTTTGTCTATAGGAGTTTTTGTTCATAAGAGTTCTTCTATTAAGTGTTTTTTAAACTTCCTATAAGTGATCTGTCCTTTTCCTCTGTATCTACCTGCGTTGCAACAACACAATTTCCCCATGTGTGGACAATAAAGGAATATCTTATATTTTGGGGCCAAAATGTCGGGCCGTTTTGATGATTTTCCACAGAATATATGATTTGAAATTACTACTAACTTAATTATTGTTATTATACTTTTCACTGCTCTGCATAATAAAGAATCTATGGACATTATTTAGACATCCACAACCCTGTTTACTACTTACTCATACAGGAGCAGTGTAGTCACAGTTTGCGCTGTGCCATTAATAATAATAAAAATAATAATAATCTCTTACACTTGTAATGTGAGGCCTCCACCAACCATCCTATCATCCGAGGCAAAGTGGGTTAAGTGTCTTGCCTAAGGACACTACGGACCGTAACAAGTTTAATGCCATACTGCGGAAGGTTCCAGGCGTAACTACGACTCCTCTATAGTAATGGGGTCGTGCTATATGTGTGTTTGTGATGAGTCAGAGAGAAACCCCGTGCGGCGCTTTCCTTCCATTGTGCAGCGTGTACAAAGTGCAGGTTTGTTCTTCTGACACTTTCATCCCAGCAGCTCCTCAGAGACGACCGTGTAAAGATAAAAACTCCCTCTTTTCGCTCCGTAATGATCCGTCCCGCTCTCTTTCTCCCTCCTGAATCGGAAAGAGGATTTTCAATTAAAGCCATAAATCGCCGTTGCAGGATTTCACTGCACCTTGAGGCCATCGACAGAAGTGCGTGCCAAAAGACTTCATTAACGTTTAGCATGAAATCTGGTGGCAAACTGGTGTTCTCCTCCTGCTCCTGTTTTATATAAATGTCACAATATCACATGTTAGTATTACGACTGTTGTGAGATCTTTAGGTTTCTTTTATTCACACTGTCCAGCACTGCTGTTCTTCAAGTTTGTCATCCACTTTATGGAATGGAACTTTCTGACTGAAAAAATAATGATGTTAATGTGACAGACGAAGACCAAGTCGTTTATGTTGGAGCGAAACGATTTTGTGATTAGATTTGTGATGTAGATTCTTATTTGAATTCTGTTCAAAGGTCTCATTTTAATGTCTGGGAGCATCAACATGAGGGTTTTTATTTTAATTTATTTAATGTTATTTAATGTTATTCATTTTATTAATTTGTATTTTATTTATTTTATTTATTTTATTTATTTTATTTATTTTATTTATTTTATTTATTTTATTTATTTATTTTATTTTTATTTCGATGAATTGAATTAATTCATTTGTCTGTACATTCAAGTTTGTTTTTCTTACATGGAAATGATAAAAAAATAAATAAAAAAGAAGAGAACTGAAGAATGAACTTGGTCTAAACTATAAGGTTATAGGTTATTCAAGGCAAATAATTGGAGTCTTTTCAATATTCTAATTCCATTAATTCAAACTCCCATTCGATTGTGATATCCAGCCTTATTTTACGTTTAGGTGTATTTTTTGGACTGTATGGAAGCAAAAAGACATAATCTTGTTTGTTCAATAATCGTGCTCATTTAGGTCACAATACAATCTAATAATCATTCCTAGTCTAAGTCATACTTTTTAATATGTTATGTGACGTTATCATGTCACAATCAAATCAAAATCGCTATTTGACTGCTTAATTATCTAATCGCACGGACTGCAGTTAATTAGAAAGTAAACTCCTCCTCTCCTCTGTCTTTTTATTACAAAATCCTGTCGTAGCTGTAGTTTAAAGCGCTGCAAACGAGCGCCGCAAATGCTTGGGATTCTTGAATCGGTTTATCAGTTCATCAGTTCACATTTTCGCCGTCTCGTGTCTGTTCTGAATTCTTTTCCGTCATCCCTCGCTCGGTGGCACATTTCCAGTGGCGTAAGATAACAGCGGGACTTCCTCGTTGTTTCTCTCCATTGTGACGCCGTTTGCAGTGGCATTTCCTGTTCGTTTTCCCAGAAGAACGAAGACGGACACGGATCTCGCGCGGCGAAAGTCTCTCCTGCAGCTAATCTGGGGCTAATTACGGCGGCGTTATCGCTCCTTTGCGTTTCCCTTATGCAGATAAACGTGGCTCACGCTCGGGGATATGATCGGTTTAAGAGGAAAGTTTTTAGTGCTTTTTTCTTTGTTCTGCGATCTCATGTCGTAATCCCAGGGCCTCACCTCTCGTTAAACCCAATTAAAGGAGGATTTACGAATAATTAGTGCGTTTCTCTGTCTGTTTTCATTTGCATAGCAGAGTTGCAGGCGTAATAATTCAAAACAGGATTTTAGTGTGAAAATAAGTTGTTTTTAAAATTAATTTTATAAGTTAATACAGATGATTTATGCCAAAGCTTTTCATTTTATATTTCTATTATGTTGTACCAGTTGAAGAGTTAATTAGCAAAAACATGGTAATCCTTGTCTTTTTCTGTTTAAATGATACTTACCGTATTTTCCGGACTATAAGTCATATTTTTTCATAGTTTGGCCCGGGATCGACTTATGTGATATTATTAACACATCCTTGACCCGGGCTTCCCTCGACCCGGGCTTCAGGGCTTCCCTTGACCCGGGCTTCCCTCGACCCGGGCTTTCCTCGACCCGGGCTTCAGGGCTTCCCTCGACCCGGGCTTCCCTCGACCCGGGCTTCAGGGCTTCCCTTGACCCGGGCTTCCCTCGACCCGGGCTTTCCTCGACCCGGGTTTCAGGGCTTCCCTCGACCCGGGCTTCCCTCGGCCCGGGCTTCAGGGCTTCCCTTGACCCGGGCTTCCCTCGACCCGGGCTTCAGGGCTTCCCTCGACCCGGGCTTTCCTCGACCCGGGCTTCAGGGCTTCCCTCGACCCGGGCTTCCCTCGGCCCGGGCTTCAGGGCTTCCCTCGACCCGGGCTTCCCTCGGCCCGGGCTTCAGGGCTTCCCTTGACCCGGGCTTTCCTCGACCCGGGCTTCAGGGCTTCCCTCGACCCGGGCTTTCCTCGACCCGGGCTTCAGGGCTTCCCTCGACCCGGGCTTTCCTCGGCCCGGGCTTCAGGGCTTCCCTCGACCCGGGCTTCCCTCGGCCCGGGCTTCAGGGCTTCCCTCGACCCGGGCTTCCCTCGGCCCGGGCTTCAGGGCTTCCCTCGACCCGGGCTTCCCTCGGCCCGGGCTTCAGGGCTTCCCTCGACCCGGGCTTCCCTCGGCCCGGGCTTCAGGGCTTCCCTCGACCCGGGCTTCCCTCGGCCCGGGCTTCAGGGCTTCCCTCGACCCGGGCTTTCCTCGACCCGGGCTTCCCTCGGCCCGGGCTTTACTCGGCCCGGGCTTTCCTCGGCCCGGGCTTTCCTCGGCCCGGGCTTCAGGGCTTCCCTTGACCCGGGCTTCCCTCGACCCGGGCTTTCCTCGACCCGGGCTTCAGGGCTTCCCTCGACCCGGGCTTCCCTCGGCCCGGGCTTCAGGGCTTCCCTCGACCCGGGCTTCCCTCGACCCGGGCTTCAGGGCTTCCCTTGACCCGGGCTTCCCTCGACCCGGGCTTTCCTCGACCCGGGCTTCAGGGCTTCCCTCGACCCGGGCCTCCCTCGGCCCGGGCTTCAGGGCTTCCCTCGACCCGGGCTTCCCTCGGCCCGGGCTTCAGGGCTTCCCTCGACCCGGGCTTCCCTCGGCCCGGGCTTCAGGGCTTCCCTCGGCCCGGGCTTCAGGGCTTCCCTCGGCCCGGGCTTCAGGGCTTCCCTCGGCCCGGGCTTCAGGGCTTCCCTCGGCCCGGGCTTCAGGGCTTCCCTCGGCCCGGGCTTCAGGGCTTCCCTCGGCCCGGGCTTCCCTCGGCCCGGGCTTCCCTCGGCCCGGGCTTCCCTCGGCCCGGGCTTCCCTCGGCCCGGGCTTTCCTCGGCCCGGGCTTTCCTCGGCCCGGGCTTTCCTCGGCCCGGGCTTTCCTCGACCCGGGCTTTCCTCGACCCGGGCTTTCCTCGGCCCGGGCTTTCCTCGACCCGGGCTTTCCTCGGCCCGGGCTTTCCTCGACCCGGGCTTTCCTCGACCCGGGCTTTCCTCGGCCCGGGCTTTCCTCGGCCCGGGCTTTCCTCGGCCCGGGCTTTCCTCGGCCCGGGCTTCCCTCGGCCCGGGCTTCCCTCTGCCCGGGAATCGAGTAGAATTTGCTGACTTGTCAAGTGGAGTCATTGATGCCTTTGCACAGATTTACGGTCATAAGGAAGAATATGTGTCACTGAAACGCTAACATCGGCGGAGAAGGATAGTACAGTAGTAACGACAGTAAAATAACCCTGAATGTACATTTTACTTTATTTGATACAGAGGAATATACTATATATTCACGATACCGATTTTAATACATAACTGATGATGATAACGTTTGGCGATGCTTTAAAATGAGGTTCAATAAGGCATTAATAAACCCTAGCTGTTTGTTTTTTAGCACTTTGACAAATACTAGCATTTGTTGAAGTCTTATACCTTTTTATGTTAATAAGACATTAACAGAAACATGTGTGTTAATAAAGCATGTACATGATATCAACAAGCTGCTTATTAAACTGTTTTCAATAACTAAACATTTATAACCAGATAACGAGTGCATATTAACACCCTTTATAAATAGTTTACTAAGGAACCTTATTTTAAAGTGTTGCCATGTTCTTTTTTAGGTCAAGGTTTTTTGACGATAAACTGTCATTTTCAACACTCAAGAACAGTACTTTCTTTTAGGAGTGTGGCCTAAATTTAGCGATACTGTATCTATATCGTGGGTCACTATATCGAGTCATTTTTGGGATTTTTTTGGACAGCGCCACAGTTTTGTCGCTTGTTTAATGAAAGGAAACATGTGACATTTTGACAGTTTCAATGACTAAAATGGGTGTGTTTCATTACGAGTTTGTGCAGGTCGTGATTTAACAAAGAAAAATGTTGTTGACATGTATTGGGTTCGTTAAAAAATAGTGGCATATCGTAGAATATCACGAGCGACGTATCGATTATCGCAAAATCGTGACATCGCATCGTGAGGGACCCTGCGTTTCCCAGCCCTACTTACTTTATCAAACATTGTTGTCTTATTCTAGTGCTGATATAGTTAAAGATCGTTCTAAAAGTGTTCAGAAAAGGTCACGTTTTGTCCCGTTAAAGCCCAAATGAGTGTTATATACTAGTTTTATTGTCATATTTCTGATGCTTTTGTCGACCCCAGCGTGTACAAAAGGCTTATAGAAGCAGTCAAGAGAACATAAAGTACTTTTTCTAGTTGAAGGTCTGTCTCCTGCTCGTCTCCATGAAGATACTATTGCTATTGAGTGTCCCCCAGAGAAGCATTAAACAGATGTATCTCCACGGAGACCAGAGGGCTACGCTAACAATACCTTTTCAGTGCATTTCTGAGCATTAGAAAACGACTGAATACACAGAAAATATTAAAAATACCGTAATGTGGAAGCTGCTGAAGCAAAAAACATCTCTGAATAGGGCTGTGCGATTTGTCAAATGCCCTATTCAATTACAAAAATGTTCAAAATATATAATAATCTAAATCCGCCACGCCAAACCTGGAGCAAAGCCACTCTTCTAATCTACAGCGGCTTTTAAAACAAAAGTGCCACGAAACAGAACATTAGACGTTATATTTGGCCTGTACTTTCTCTATATAGTACTGCTATAATGTAGTTTTTTACTGCAGAGGCGATTGTTGTTTAACTGTGATTTGCATTCGAGTGGCGACAAGTTAATCCATTACCTTATTTTCCGGAGTTTAAGTCGCACCAGCCAAAAAATGCATAATAGAGAAGAAAAAAAGCATATATAAGTCTCACTGGAGTATGAAATGCTGTTGCAATTGTGAAAATAACACTAATAATATTTAAGTTCCTCCGGAGTATAAATATCAGTATAAGTCGCACCCCGGCCAAAACTTTGAAAAAAGGTGCGGCTTATAGTCCGAAAAATACGGTAATCGCAACGCAAGTAACTATTGAAACAAATGTCAACTAATTTAGCGGAATAGTCGTCGTCCACTTGTCTTTAGGCTCCGAAACGCTCCATGAACAGAGAAAAGACGTTTCATGACTCGGACGAAATAAATTGCTAGTCCTCAAAACAATTGTGAGTTGCAGCCCTAATTTCAATAAGTTTAATGAATGATTGTGATTATTATTTGAGGAATAACTGCGCTGCATTTTAGATTGAGAACATTATACTGTATTTTCCAGACTATAAGTCGCACCAGCCAAAAAATCCATAATAGAGAAGAAAAAACGTATAAGTCGCATTTTTGGGGGGGAATTTATTGGTCAAAATCCAGGACCAAGTATAATAACATTTAACAACAATTAACGTAACATATGAACAGTTATTCAGATAACTATAGCATAAAGAACATGCTAACAAGTTTAGCAAAGCATCAGTTTTACCCCAAATCACTAAATCCACTGAATTCTTCTTCCTCTGTGTCACTTCTAAACAACTCCACAAACTCCAGAGGAAGAGGAAGTGCAGATTCTTCTTCTGCGTCACTCAGAGCCTAGAGCGCCCTCTTGTGGTTTTCATTGTGAAAATAATGAATGATATCACATAAGTCGCTCTGGAGTATAAGTCGCACCCGGTTCAAAACTAAAGTACTATACTACTTATAGTCTGGAAAATACGGTATTCCATTAGTAAACCATAAACAATGCCCTCAAAACCCCTGTGTCTCCATTAAGTCTCATCACGTTGGTCCTTTTTACGTGTTGTGACATCGTACAGCTTTATCATATTTCTCAGTCGGTTTGTGCTCATAGTTGTTGTTTGGCTCTATATAATCTTGTGTTTGACCCTTTTCCTTCAGCTATTAATGCGCTACACTCGGCCTTATGTAACAGTTTACGTGTAATGAGCCCCCGCATTGGCAAATTACTCCACTGTTTAGAACCTCTTTCAAAAATTCATTTGTGCTTCTCTCTCCTGGGGGAACGTGGTCCACTTCCTCCACCGCGGCGGTTTCTCGCCACGGTTCCTTCACTGCGTCCAAATTGAGTCGGGTTTACGGTCTGAAAATGCAAATCTGCCTTTATGAGGAGTCGGAGGTGCAGTAAACATGACAGAGGGTTATTTAGGGCTCGGTATGGAGGTCTCCCCGGTATGGAGGTCTCCCATACTGCTGGCCTTTATAGTCCATTAGTCGTTTGATGGTGTTAGAGTCGACCATTTTTATTCGATGTCGACAAATTATTCTTCTTAATTTTTATTCTTCTTAAATTTATTATTTTTATTATTATTTTTCATAAGGCTAGAACGACCTTTAATCTCCACTCTTTTATTAATATAATTTTTTTATAATATAATTTTATTTATTCATTTTTTTTTTTTTTTACGTTTACAATTTTAAAAAAGAGATTATTATAAAGATTATAAAGATTTTGGGACCTGCTAATGATGGGAGTGACTCATGAGGGTTAACTTTCCTCGACGGCAGCAGAGGGTGGTTTGTTCGGCTGGATTAGAGAGTGTTACCCGGAGATCGTCACGTTATCCCGGCGGACATCCTAATTTTTCCCCTCCATCCCTTTTTGGGAAATGGGAGGTTTTATCTATAGGATTTTTTGTTTATAAGAGTTCTTCTATTAAGAGTGTTTTTTAAACTTAGAATAAGTTTTCTGTCCTTTCCTCTGTATCTACCTGTGTTGTATCAATGACATTTCCCCATGTGTGGACGATAAAGGAATATCTTATCTTATCTTAAAGGTGGTATGGACGATTTTTTTCATCAAATTTTGTATCATATTTCCTCGTGGCGTGGATAAATCATTTGTCCTGCCACGTATCAATCATAAAACGCACCTATCGCTCACCTGCAGCTGCGTCAGGCTCGTCCTCACGTTTCCGCGTGCCTAAGCGCATGGATCTATCATAATATAGTTCCCTCAGTGCACGGGGCAAAATGAAGACGGAGAAAGACAGTTCGAGCTGACGCAGAAGTGGACAGAAATCTACGGGAGACGAGAGATGCGATGCGCTCCGTTGAGCTAATAAACAAACACACGTGTGTGTTGTATCGGTCCACACGGGGGAGTGGCATGTGCACTTCCGCCTGCGTTCTCAAATCGACGAAAAATCGTCCATTGCGCCTTTAAGAGCAGCAGAGGGTGGGAAGAGCAGCCGACGGGGGGTGGGAGGGTGGGGGGTGGTAAGAGCAGGACAGATTTTACAGAGGTGAAAGACAAAGCCAATTAAAAATGACCCTCACAGCCAGGGTCCGGACCACTCGGCAGGTTCACCACAAAACATTTCATTTAAGTAACAGAATGGACTTTGTAAAGATTTTAATTTCAGGCACAAAGATAATGGCCATGAAGACGAACTACAAATGAAACACATGGAACTCGTCTAATTTTCCTCTACATTCCATCCCTGCTGTTTCCCCATCATTTCTTCTTCCGTTTAAAGTCGCGTGAAGACCAAAGCGCCCTTGTTTTTGCCGCCCGCACTGACCCTCTGACCTCTAGCGGCCGGACGTCCCGTGAGATGCCTCCGTGACACACTCGGCGACACACGGGTCGATACCGTTTGCCGCTCCTTTTCTTTGCGGTTCTGGCCTGTACTCACTCCGCCCTCTCTCTCTCTCATCAGCGATCTATAACTACGACGCCCGGGGGGAGGAGGAGCTGTCCCTGCAGATCGGCGACACGGTTCACATACTGGAGACGTACGAAGGTGAGCGCTCGCTTCTGACACGTGTGTGGATCCAATGTGAGGCCGGGTGAAGTATTACGGCTGTGGCTCGGTGGTTTACGGGAAATGTGGACGGAATAAAAGGACGTGGTGTTGCCAGATTTATCATTTATTTTAGACTTTCTTTAATTTATTTAGGAACAGTTTGCAGCAGTGTTTACAGAATATAAAACACTCCTTAATTAAAATCTCACTTTTATAACATAGTAAAAGTATTGGGGCATAAAAAACTTCCTTTTATTACATTGCGTTTATTTCATATTCTACTTGAATTTGTAGTGACGCTTCAAGAAAATTGTAATACGTGTTGTGCCCAGTAGGGGTGTCACGATATAACATTTTAGTGTTACGATTATTGTGAGAAAAAACATTGCGATTTAACGATTATTCATGATTATTGAGACATTGAGATAAATGTGACAAAAACAGGCAGATAAAATGAAGTTCTTTACATTTAGGTCTAATTTTGGGCTACATATTGAAAAAAAAACAACAACTTTATTTTATTACTATTATTATTATTATTATTTTTCTTAATTTTATTTCTAAAATTATCACAGTTATTATTTTTTGATTCTTACGATTATATTGTGACCCGAATAATCACGATTATCGATTCACCGTATAATCCTGACATCGCGAGGTTTTATAACGTTCTGTGAATTTCTGTTCGTTGTTGATTGCGTCTGGTGCAGGATTTATAGATAAAATAAAGCATCAATGAATAAAATACTCACTAAAAAGTGATGACATGCTGTATCTGAAACATCATTAAGACAATATTAGCAACAATACCAGTTTATTAAATTAGTTTATTAAAATTTTAAATTTATTAATTATTAAATTAGTCAAAAGTAAGCATTTTGTCAGATAATAAAACATTATAATAATAATAAAAAAAAATATATATATATATATAAATAATAAATAATAATAATAATAATACAAAAAAACATAATTGAATAATACATAATAACAACAAACATGTCACTTGTTAGATTAATGAAGATAAACATATTTTCACCATTCACTATGATGAAAATGGATTAATTTTACATTTTGTTCATCCCAATGACTAATGTAATAATAAATAACTTTACATTTTCTTCTCTATGCAAACTACTACTAAACTCTTCTCTTTTCTTACTTACTCCGCGCTGAGCTAGTGTCTCTGTTTAGTTGACGTTTGTCTGTGTTTGTGTTTCAGATTGGTACAGAGGACACCGTCTGAGGAGGAAGTCTAAGAAGGTGAGGCGTCCTCAGCCCTGACTCTGCTGAACCTCTGAATATAAGTCCTCGTTCTGACACTTTGTCCTCTTTGTCTCGTCTCTGTCCAGGGCATATTTCCTGCCTGTTACGTCCACCTAAAGGAGGCCACGGTCGAGGGCAGCGGGTGAGGAATCTACTTCCTGTTTGGAATGAGCTTTTCCCCCGACGCTCCCATGAACTGAGTTTGTCCAGGCGTGGGCGTCCAGGATTAAACCAGGACTAAAATGGGATTAAACCAGGACTAAAGTAGGACCAGACTAGGACCAGTCTAGATCTAAAGCAGGACTAAAGCAGTACTAAAGCAGTACTGAAGTAGTACTAAAGCAGGACTAAATCGGGTCTAAAGCGGGTCTAAAGCGGGACTAAAGCGGGACTAAAGCGGGACTAAAGCGGGACTAAAGCAGGTCTAAATCGGGTCTAAAGCGGGTCTAAAGCGGGACTAAAGCAGTACTAAAGTAGTACTAAAGGGGTACTAAAGCGGGTCTAAAGCGGGACTAAAGCGGGACTAAAGCGGGTCTAAAGCGGGACTAAAGGGGTACTAAAGCGGGACTAAAGCGGGACTAAAGCGGGTCTAAAGCGGGACTAAAGCGGGTCTAAATCGGGTCTAAATCGGGTCTAAAGCGGGACTAAAGCGGGACTAAAGCGGGTCTAAAGCGGGACTAAAGCGGGACTAAAGCAGGACTAAAGCGGGACTAAAGCGGGTCTAAAGCGGGACTAAAGGGGTACTAAAGCGGGACTAAAGCGGGACTAAAGCGGGTCTAAAGCGGGACTAAAGCGGGTCTAAATCGGGTCTAAATCGGGTCTAAAGCAGGACTAAAGCGGGTCTAAAGCGGGTCTAAAGCGGGACTAAAGCGGGACTAAAGCGGAACTAAAGCGGGTCTAAAGCGGGTCTAAAGCGGGACAAAAGCGGGACAAAAGCGGGACAAAAGCGGGACAAAAGCGGGACTAAAGCGGGACTAAAGCGGGTCTAAAGCGGGTCTAAAGCGGGTCTAAAGCGGGACTAAAGCGGGACTAAAGCGGAACTAAAGCGGGTCTAAATCGGGTCTAAAGCGGGACTAAAGCGGGACTAAAGCGGGACTAAAGCGGGTCTAAAGCGGGACTAAAGCGGGACTAAAGCGGGTCTAAAGCGGGTCTAAAGCGGGTCTAAAGCGGGTCTAAAGCGGGACTAAAGCGGGACTAAAGCGGGACTAAAGCGGGACTACCCGTCACGGGTTGTGACGGTTTAGACTGCCGGTACTATCAAAGTTCTCCCTATGTCTGGACTGAAAAAAGTACATTTTTAATTTGGATGGGATTTTGTTGATGAATGCGATTTCTTGTCATTTTTTCTCAGCAATTTTGACTGACTTAAAACTATGATACATGTATTAAACAACTATGCAAAGTACTTATTAGAAAAACTTGAAATACCACTTTTCCTTGGCAAAACATCAACATTTAGACCGATATTGTAAAAGTCCTTAACATCCAGAATCCATAACAACTTCATGACTTTGCTGAATCATTTCTAATCCGTGTCCTTGCAGGCAAAAGGAGACGATCATCCCGACAGAGATACCTTTGGTCCAGGAGGTGACCACGACGCTGCGGGAGTGGGCTTCCATATGGAGGGATCTTTACGTGGTGAGTCCGGCTTAAGACTTAATCTGTCTGAGGAAAATAAAACACCACCTCAAAGTTTACGCCACAAAAACATCTACATCTAACACCTACATGAGTTAAAACTACTTGGAAAAAACGCAACTACTTGAAAAAACGGGACTAAAACGGGACCGAGACGGGGACCGAGACGGGGACCGAGACGGGACCGAGACGGGGACCGAGACGGGGACCGAGACGGGACCGAGACGGGACCGAGACGGGACCAAGACGGGACCAAAACTGCTTAACTAACTATATATGATGATATATATCCTGCTTCCGAAGAGTGCACACGCTTTTTTGCTCGCTCCGCTTGCTATCGCTGCTTTCCTTATTTATTTTGCTTTTTAATCAGTTTTTGTCTTCCAAACATTTTTGCTTTAGACTTTTTCAAGTAAACCAAGGATTTTAAGAACATTTTTCCAGTTTTAACGACATATCTGACGCCAGCGACATGTCCGGGAGAAGAAGGGAGAAAGACTGTGAACGCTGTCGGAAATATCAACAAGAAATTAATGAGCTGAAAACACGGATATTTGTTTTGGAATCTGAAAAAGTTCTTCACGATACCATTCCTGTGTCAACCGACGGTAAGAAGAGCACACTTTTTACAAGAAAAACTGCTACTTTCAAACTAAACCGCAGTGACTCTGTGTCGTTTCCAAAACTGTCTAAAAACCAGAAAGACCAGGCTGTTTCTTGGAACAAACTTGGAGCAAAGCCTAAACGATACAAAGATAACGCGAAGTCACCTAAAATACAGCTCACCAACAGATTTTTACCACTTTCAGAGATGGAATTAAATGAAAAAAGGAAAGATGACGTGGCCAAAATACAGCGAGGAGGATCTGTGCCAGGAGCCAAGGTCACGTTAGTAGGGGACGGCGCGATAAGTCACGTGACGCATGAAAAGATAAACACACATTCTTTTCCAAGCGCCACTGTTTCTGAGATAACGTCACTCCTTCCAAATATTATGGCTAAGCATGGAGGAGCTAAACAGCTGATTGTGCACGTGGGTGCAGTGGACATGCGGCGGGAACAGACTGAAGTTTTGAAAAAAGACTTCTTGAAGTTATTCGACGTGCTTGATAAAATGGAAATCAAAACATTCATAAGTGGACCTCTTCCAAACATCGACAGGAGGATAAACAAGTTTAGCCGGCTTCTTCAGCTGAACACATGGCTGTCCAAAGAGTGTTCCCCGAGAGGACTACACTATATTGAGAACTTCTATCTATTCTGGAAACGAGAGGACCTGTTTAAGAGAAATGGCCCCCACCTATGCAGAGGTGGAGTGAGGGTGCTGACAGAGAACCTGCTCCACGCTCTGAGGCATTGGACTGGGCCTGGACAGGGTCCTGAGCAGATAGTTAGAGAAGAGAGGAATGAGAGAAGAATTCCTGCTCCATCAGCCAGAGACCGAGCCAATGTTTCAACATCAAAAGCACCACAACCTCAGCCTCCACCAAAGGATTCATCAGCAGCTGCTCCACCACCACCAGCAAAGGATTCAGCTCCAGCTGCTCCGCATTCACCTCCACCGCCTCCAGCAAAGGAACAATCTTCAAAGGCCTTGGACCCATCTGTGACAAGCCCAACAACATCCCTGTCATCGCCCCTGCCTTCACACCAGCCCTGGGTTCCCCCTGCAACATCTACTCCCACTAAAGATTCATCATTCTCCTTCTCATCTCCACTCTCACCCATGGGCCTTCCCAGCCATTTTGAAAGTCTGATCAAATCAGGCATTAAGATGGCTCCACTCACGCCCAATATAGCAAGGGCTATGCCGACTACACCAACAAAAGCCCCACCACCCATCCCCCCTCGCCTCTCACCTGGTATCTCCCATAGCTAGGATGCACTGGGTCTCAGCGTTGCCGGGACTTATTGTCACATTAAAAATCAAACAAACCCGGGGCCCTATGTAAAAAGAGCCCCCCCTAGTGCTATTTCTGTAGTCACATCATCACAGAGATGGAAAAACAAAATGCGAGTCAGGCCCAATCTGAGAAATGTGATTCATATTCCCTGTGAAAAGATAAAGCCCAGTCTCACTGAAACTAGTCTGAAACTTGCTGTGCTAAATGTCAGATCCTTATGTAACAAATCTCTCTTAATTAATAATTTTATTTCTTCTTATAATCTTGATTTTATGTTTTTAACTGAAACATGGCTTGACAAAAACACAGGAAATGTAGTTCTGATAGAATCTGCTCCACCCAACTTTAAGTTTGAATCTGAAACACGAGAAAACAAAAAAGGGGGTGGAGTCTGTGCTGTCTTTAGAAATGAAATAATTACCCGCAGGTTGTCTTTTGGGGTGTTTTCATCATTTGAGTATGTATCCTTTAAAATGGAGCTAAAACGGTCTCCATCCATTCTCTTCATTGTTTTATACAAGCCTCCCCAGCACTGCCAAAGTTTTATTGATGATTTTACTGAGATGCTTTCAGTCATATGCACAGACTTTGATGGTTTGGTCATTACAGGTGATTTCAATGTGCATGTTGATAATATTTGTGACAGAAACGCTAAAGAGCTTGATGCTGTCCTTGAAACCTTCAGTCTTACTCAGCATGTGAGAGGCCCCACCCACAGCAAAGGACACACTCTAGATCTCATAATTACAAAGGGGGTAAATATTTCAAATGTTAATGTGATCGATGTTGCTCTGTCTGATCATTTCTGTGTCTTCTTTGACCTGTCTGTTTCTCCCAAACCTCCGGTTGGTCCTGCAGTTGTTCAGAGGAGACACATAAGTGATGGCACAGGTGCACTGTTTATGGAAATGATAAACTTTGAAAATGTCTCATGTTCTAATGTAAATGATTTGTTGAACTCTGTTACATCTAGTGTTTTGAATGTTCTAGACACCATCGCCCCTATAAAGGCTAAAATGGTTAAAAATAAGCAGAAGGCGCCGTGGAGAAATGATGATTGGGTCAGGGCACAGAAAAGGGAGTGCCGCAGGGCCGAACGGAAATGGCGTAAGTCAAAGCTCCAGGTTCAAAAAGAGATTTACAAAGAAAAGCTGAACATGTACAACCTAATCTTATGTAGAACTAGGGAAAGATATTTTTCTGAAATAATTGGAAGCTGCAGTAACAACTCGCGTGTCCTGTTTGCCACAGTAAACAGATTAACAAACCCTCCAGCTCAGCTGCCGTTAGAACTCATTTCCACATCCAAGTGTAATGAGTTTGCATTATTCTTTAATGACAAAGTTCAGGGCATTAAAAATGCTATAAATCCCACAATGCAAAAAATTACCCTAAAACCACCAAGACACTTAGAGCTAACTCACTTTGCACCAGTAACTGACAAAACTGTCCATGAGATCATCACCAGTCTGAGTTCATCTACATGCTGCCTTGATGTGTTACCCACCAGATTTCTAAAGTCTGTGCTGAACAGTTTGTTAGCACCATTCACTCACATAGTTAACATGTCGCTTCAATCTGGAACATTCCCAATGTCTTTGAAAACTGCGGTCATAAAGCCTCTCCTAAAGAAGAGCAGTCTTGATGCCGCAGTACTGAGTCATTACCGGCCCATCTCTAATCTGCCATTTTGGGGCAAAGTCCTTGAAAAGGTTGTTTACCAACAGCTCACAGATTTCCTCTTAATAAACAACTCATTTGATGTTTTTCAGTCAGGTTTTAGACCTCATCACAGCACTGAGACTGCTCTTGTCAAGGTGACAAATGACATCCGCCTGAACACTGACACGGGCAAAGCCTCAGTCTTAATTCTGTTAGATCTGAGTGCTGCTTTTGACACTGTCGATCATGGGATCCTCTTACAGAGACTAGAGGACTGGGTGGGCATCACTGGCACTGCCCTAAACTGGTTAAGGTCCTATCTGGAAGACAGGAAGTACTTTGTTGAAATTGGTAGCTGTGTCTCAGACCACATGACCCTGACCTGTGGAGTGCCCCAAGGGTCAGTCCTGGGTCCCCTTCTGTTCAACCTCTACATGCTGCCGTTGGGTCAGTTGATACGCAGTGAAAATGTGTCCTATCACAATTATGCAGACGACACTCAGATCTATGTTTCACTATCGGCAGGTGACTATGGACCAGTAGATTCACTCTGTCACTGCATCCAACAGATCAGTTTGTGGATGCAAAACAACTTTCTCCAGCTGAACTCAGACAAGACTGAAATAATCGTTTTTGGCCCACAGAAACAAAGAGAAAGTGTTAGCAGTCACCTCCAGAGTCTCGCTCTAAAACCTACAAACCAAATTAGAAATCTGGGGGTAATAATGGACTCAGACTTGAACTTTAATAGCCACGTCAAATCAATAACATCAGCAGCTTTTTACCATCTAAAAAACATTGCCAAAATCAAAAATATAGTGTCAAAACCAGATTTAGAGAGACTTATCCACGCGTTTGTCTCCAGTAGATTAGACTACTGTAACGGCCTGCTCACTGGTCTCTCCAAACGAGCTGTAAAACAGCTGCAGTACATCCAGAACGCTGCTGCTCGGGTCCTGACCAGAACCAGGAAGTATGATCACATTAGTCCTGTTCTCAGGTCTCTGCACTGGCTCCTGTGGCTCAGAGAATAGACTTTAAAGCAGCTCTGCTTGTGTACAAGTCTCTCCATGGCCTAGCACCAAAGTACATCTTGGATATGTTAGTGCCATATGAACCATCTCGGACTCTGAGGACCTCAGGGACCGGCCTCCTGCTGGTGCCAGAGTCAGGACAAAACATGGGGAATCTGCGTTTCAGTTTTATGCAGCTAAAATCTGGAACAGTCTTCCTGAAGATGTGAGACAGGCTTCTGCTCTGACAATGTTCAAATCTAAGCTAAAAACAGTTTTGTTTAGCTGCGCATATGACTGAAAGGATTTTTTCTTTGCACTCTTCTCTTTTGTTTGTGATTTTATTAGTTTAGAAAATCAGTTGGATTGATAATTTTTAATTTAGTTAATTTTATTGTATTTCTGTAATTTCTTTGTGATTTGAATGCATTTTTCCTGCTGTGAAGCACTTTGAATTGCCTTGTGTATGAAATGTGCTCTACAAATAAACTTGCCTTGCCTTGCCTTGCCTAACTAATTAACTAGTAAAAGGCCCTAAATATTCTGAATTTAAGTACTTTTCTGTTTTTGCAGGTTATTATATAGTGTTGCTTAATTATCTGCCTTTAATATCAGTTTTTTTCCTTGTTTACACATATTCCTGCCCTTGACGTGATCGTGTAGATCTTTTTGCCTTCAGGCTGCCACGACGCTATGTTACAACAATATGTTGACCGCTCATCTCGTTTCCTTATCTCCTTGTCACCCTGTCACCCTCACTCCGGTCTCTCCCGTGCGCCAGGGCGACAGGCGGGAGATGTTCAACACGGTCCGGGACATGATCTACAACCTGATCGAGTGGCGCTCCCAGATCCTGTCCGGCACGCTGCCCCAGGACGAACTCACCGAACTCAAGCAGAAAGTCACCTCCAAGATCGACTACGGCAACAAGTGAGCCGCCCGGCAACGACGTCACATGACGCTTTTACAGCGCTGTGGAAACATGACGGCACGAGGCAGATATTTTCACAATAGTCAAAACACGGTGCACATTGCATATAAAAGTACTTTTAAAGTGTCACTTTATCTTCATGGAGATGCTTTTGCTTTACATGCGCAATTTTGCATTCAACTTATTATTATTTTATTTTATTATTTGTATTAATACTTTTTGTTATTATTATTCATATTTATTATTTTGTATCATATATTTTTTATTATTATCTATGTTTACTATTTATTTTGTATTATGTAGTTTTAGGATTTATTTTTAATTATTTATCATATTTATTTATTATTATGATCTATATTAATATTATTATTTATATTTTTTAATTATGTATCCAGCATAATTAAAAAATATTATGCCGGATACATCATTAAAATAATAAATATAAGATAAGATATTCCTTTATTGTCCCACATGGGGAAATTTCATTGTTGCAACGCAGGTAGATACAGAAGAACAGATCACTTATAGGAAGTCTGAAAAACACTTTCAGTAGAAGATCTCCTATAAATAAATAAAAACTCCCATAGACAAATAAATAAATACATAAATACCATTGCATGTGATCACGACAGTAATTGCACATGAATATGTGTCACGACAGCACATAGATTGCACATGAATTTCACAGTAATTACACATATGACAGAATTGCACATCAGTATTAGGTTAGGTCAGTATTGCGCCGGGATAACGTGACGATCTCCGGGTAAGACGACAGTTCTCCGCAGTTTCATCAGTTCCTCCTTTGTGGAAACGCGGTACGGCGCCGGCCGGGGGGCGGGGCCGGAGCCGGGGGGCGGGGCCGGAGCCGGGGGGCGGGGCCGGAGCCGGGGGGCGGGGCCGGAGCCGGGGGACTCAGAGCCAAGACACATCGCAACGACACGACGAAAACACTCAATCCAGCCGAATAAAGTCAAAACAAGTTAATTTAAAGCGATTCCAGTGCGTGTCCCGATCGTTCGTGAAGTTCCTCTTTCATATAAACGTGTATATAAACGTGTATATAAACGTGTACCGACGACACGCCGTACTTTAGCGCGGCCGGAGGGCGCGGGGGGGGCTGGTGGGCTCGCTCGGAGCTAGCTCACGTCACAACAACACAACGAACGCAACGAAAAACGCTCAAATCCAGCCGAAAAAAGTCAAAAACAGTTGAATTAAAAAACTATTCCAGCGCGTGTCCCTATCGTACAGTAAAATAGAAAAAATATACTAATTATATTTACAAAATATAGGAGATAAAGCACAATAAGTGTGAGAAAGAAGAGAGAGCGTTTACACCGGGCTGCCAGCTGTACCAGCGCCTTATGACGTATGATCTATTTGGTATTATTTATAATTAGGTATTTATTATTATGATGATTTATTATTATTATCATTATTATCAATATTCACAGTTTTCAGCTTCCACATTTTGAGGACTTTTGCTCATCCAGAAGATAAAATATTTTGTTTTAAATTGTTCATCGCTGCGGTAACGGTCTGAATTGCTTAACAAAACCCATGTATGGCACATTTTACAAACAAACGTTGCTTCCAAAGTGCTGCTCATAGTTAAATAAAACTAGGGTTAGGGTGAAAAACGGGGGCGGTGCCGTCATCCAGCGTCCAATGACAGGTCATCATTTAGTTTGGGCAAAATGATGGACTCTTTTGGCATATTTTCTGTCGTGATGAAACTGTCAATTCGTTGCCGGGCGAGCAAAGAAATGATTGTCAGACTTTGTATCCGAGTACCTCCCACTTTCTTCAACGCTGACTGCACTTTGAACCAACAAAAAACTGTGGATGAGGAAGTATTCGAACCCCTGAATATGAAAGAAATATACACAGTTATAAGCTACGCCTGATTATTATTATTAAATGTATTGTTTTTGTTCCCGCGTTAAAATACAAAAAGTAGAGCTTTTTCTGTTGTGATCAGTCAGTTTGAAGACTCATTGTGAAAAGAATAATTGGAGCATTGGAGAGAAATATTATTAATCATCCAAACTACAGATAAAGTAATAACGGGCAATGACGTAATAATTGTGGCTAATTTAAAATGTAGCCATAATGTAATAACTGGTCAATAATGTCAGTGTGGGTAAGCCATACAAATAACATACCGTATTTTCCAGACTATAAGGGGCACCAGCCAAAAAATGCATAATAGAGAAGAAAAACACATATATAAGTCGCACTGGAGTATGAAATGCAGTTGCAAGTGTGAAAATAACAAATAATATCACATATAAGTCACTCCAGAGTATAAGTATAAGTCGTACCCCGGCCAAAACTATGAAAAAAGGTGCGACTTATAGTCCGGAAAATACGGTAATAACGTCTTGCTGCTAATGTTATTAATGGTGATTAAATTATTATCCCAAACATGAAAATTTGCCGTTATCATGTTATTAGCTGCTGTAAGGGACAAAAACTTTCTGCCATGTAAATTATTATTGCCTTTGTGTTATGATAATTGCGCCAACTCAAATTGCGATATCGATTCAATTGCAAAATATATAGTCCCTAAACTGAAATGACACTTAATTGTTGACTATTGTGTTATTTTCTCATTTGGTGCAGCTGTAATTGAGATGTTTTGCACGCGAACAGAGAGTGAATGTGTAGAAAATTACTTTGTTCGTTCCTTGGCAGAAATCTGGGCCTGGACTTGGTCGTCCGAGACAAAGATGGAAACATATTGGATCCGGATCTCACCAGCACCATCAGCCTGTTCAGGGCTCACGAAGCCGCCTCCAGACGCATCCAAGAGGAGAAGGTGACGCCCTGATGGACACGACCCTCGTTTTTGTGCAATTCAGGGCAATTCCGGCATTTTTAGTGCAATTTAGTGCAATTCCGTCATTTTCAGTGCAATTCAAGTCCGTCATTTTCAGTGCAATTCAAGTCGGTTAGAAATGTATTAAAATGTCAAAGGGTTTACCTGGAGAAAATAACCACACACTTTTTTAATGACCAAAGCTTACTAAAAAAAAATCAAAAATGAAGAAAAAAATGGAAGAATTGGAAAAAAAATAAACATGATAAAGAAAAATTGAAAATATGAAAGAAATGAAAAATATATATTAAAAAATGTCTTACTGCCCATGTAAACAAATTATTAATAGCCAATTTTGCCTACTTCTTGGCTGGTTACTTTTTTTTGGGCTTTTTGACTTAATCATTTTCTAGTAATTTTTTTGGACTTGAGTTAATTTTTTTTCTTTGATTCACAAAAGCTTAAAGACATAATTTATTGAGAAGTATTACATTCTGTTTATAGTACACGCGTTTAAACACATCCAAGAGCGTTATTACTTTAAATATGACTAATAGTAAGTAGTGAGTTAGTACAAGAATCACAGAATATATTTAGAGCGGTGCAAACAGCAGGTTCAGCAGGTTTTGTACAAAAAAACACATGGATACGTCTTATTTTTGTAGCCTTAGTGCTAAGCGTATTTTGACCATTTGTGTCCAATTTGTTTTTGACTTATTAAAAACTAGATGGACCAAAATATCAGTTGATTGTTAATTAGCAACAAATCTACACTTAAAAAAAAAAAAAAAAACTTTTAACCTTATAACTCCAGCATAGGCAGATTTATTACCCCCCAAAAAAACTGACTATTTGAATATTTTAGAGGGAAGAAGGCATTGCAATAAAGTGACTACACTGACCTTGCTTTAGGTATTTTTTAATTTTATTTGTTGCGTTCATAGTAGTTCATTATGTCATTAGTGGAAAAATGATCAAAATTGGCTTTTAAAAAACAATTGTTATCCGTATCAGTCGTGAAAAAAAATCCACATCTCTATTAAAAACAAAGGAAAATAACGTCCACTATTAAAGTTACTTCACAAAAACAACACTTTAACACAAAAAATTTGCATGACCTCCTCTAAAGTCCGAACTACGCTCCAAAATCACACTTTTAAACCTCAAAGACCAAAGCTGATCATCGACAATTTAGAAACGACTCATTCTCGATAAAAATCCGATGACACGCACAGCCCGACCTGGAGAAAACCGCCATTTTCCATTTTGTGTCGAGGATTGTTTTTTTGATGCCGGTTTGCGTCCGTCAGGCCCCGCGTCGCAGAGGAGCAGGAGGCAAGTGGCCCGCGGTCACATGGTCTCATCTTCTCTGACCTTTCCACCATCCTCGGCTCTTTACTGCATATGCATGACCAATAAGAAGGGTCCCGGTCACTCTGATAAATATTCATGTTTTCTGGCCCGCTGCGTTTTCAAAGGGCGCCCGGTGAATTGCCAAGTCAGGCGCTGGCGTTCCCGAGGTGCCGCGGATGTAAAGGTGGTGTTTTATTTCAATACAGGAAGGTAAGAAGAACAGGTTATTTTTTGTATTTTTTTTTATAGGGATTGTTAAATATCAGTTTGCGGTTGAGTAAAATGTCACCGGTACGGATATTAACAATAACCTTTGCCTTTTTGTGCTGATCTGATTTCTATTACGCTGCATTTTCCTGAAGTCGAGCTGGGAAAAAAAAACTTGAACTCGGACACTTAAGAGCAAGTTTTTACAGTCACTGAAACGCTCGGGTGTAAACGGAGGTCTGCTCTTTTAGTGTCGAGGTGGTTGTAGGTTTAGAGCTCGAAATGCCCGGCTGACGACGTCGTCCTCGTGGTTTTTGCGGCTTCACTTTGGCTGCGTTTGCCCTTGGATGAGTCGAGTCCAATTAAGGCTCTGCGAGTAAGCGTTCAGTCATTTCTAATCAATCAAATCAATGTTCAGCTTTGGCCTTTTCAAGCGAGACGTTTAGAGCCAAACCCCTGTCAGTAAAAGCATGTCCTTGTTTGTTTTAAATTTAGTTTAGTATTTTATTTAGTTTGAGAATATGTTCCAAAAGCACAATGTAAAAGGAAAACATTTAAAACGACCACTGTTTTTTTTAATTTTTTAAATTTATATTTATTTAAATATTTTTTGTTTTAATTTAAAAAAAAAATGTAATTTGTTTTGAATATTTTTTTTAATATTTGTTAAAATATATTTATATTTATAATTATTAAATGACCACTGAATAGAATTTAAATGACAAAGTGAGCTGCACTGATTTGTTCTAAATGGTTGACAAAAAGACGGATATTTTTTACCAAACGTATAAATCAATCTAACGACAATTTTATTTCAAAATATTGTCATTGCGATTAAAGGTGGTATGGACGATTTTTTTCAGCAATTTTTGTATCATATTTCCTCGTGGCGTGGATAAATCATTTGTCCTGCCACGTATCAATCATAAAACGCACCTATCGCTCACCTGCAGCCGCGTCAGGCTCGTCCCCACGTTTCCGCGTGTCTAAGCGCATGGATCTATCATAATATAGTTCCCTCAGTGTACGGGGCAAAATGAAGACGGAGAAAGACAGTTCGAGCTGACGCAGAAGTGGACAGAAATCTACGGGTGACGAGGGATGCGATGCGCTCCGTTGAGCTAATAAACAAACACACGTGTGTGTTGTATCGGTCCACACGGGGGAGTGGCATGTGCACGGGGGAGTGGCATGCGCACGGGGGAGTGGCATGTGCACTTCCACCTGCGTTTTCAAATCGACGAAAAATCGTCCATACCGCCTTTAATAAGAAGAAACCTCACAATTTAACGGTTATTATTATTCATGATTATTGACACCATGACAGAGCAGTAAAATACTAACATTACATTTCCTCAAGTTTGTGGCCAGCTTTACTAAATCACATTTTCTGAATGAATAATTATACATAAGAATATAAAAGCTTTTAAGAGTATAGATTGAGTTGATTTCATTCATACTTATTTTTGCTTGATTGTTTTTGCTTGATTATTATGTATTATTTTAGATTATATAATGACCTGAATATTATGTTTAATTAATAAATGAGTCAATTTTCAAATGTTATTCATAATGTTATTTTTCATGTCATTAATTTATAATTTTATGATTAATTAATGATTTCATAATTTGATTTATATATGAATATTTATATATTTAATTCACGTTTAGTTGATTTAAACACTTATTTGTATTAATTTATTTTTACTGTATCGTTATTGTCCAAATGGTCGACTGCATTTGACCGTTAACCCTCCCTTTTCCCTCTCCTCCGCGCAGTCTCAGAAGCAGAATATGGACCTGAGCAGACAGGCAAAATTTGCGTCGACGCCTTCGTTCGCGCTCTTCGTGACGCTGAAGAACGTGGTGTGTAAGATCGGGGAGGAGGCCGAGGTGCTCATGTCCTTGTACGACCCCGTGGAGTCCAAGTTTATCAGGTAAATCCACCAATCAAGAGTCTGAGCACAACGTTACGCTCCTTCTGTCTTTAGATGACACTATTGGCATGTGACTCGTCGTGTGGATTTGCAGGATATTGTTGTAAATTGTTGCGTTGGTGACATTTGTTATAAAGTTTCTCGTATCATTATTATTTCTCGTTTCTCGCTCTTGCAGTGAGAACTACCTGGTGAAATGGTCCAGCTCTGGTTTGGTCAAAGACATTGACCAGCTCCACAACCTCCGCTCTGTTTTTACGGTGAGTTGCAGGTTTTTTCTCCTTTATTGTTCGGGTTTTTATGCCACGATGTCAGAAAACCAGGGCGTAACGGCGGTGAAATCGAGCGCCCGTTTCATCTTTGTCCTGGAATATGACGTAAACGCGTTCGAATGAAATGGAGAGTGTAATGTGTTCTTTATCGCAACTTTAACGTGATGTAAAATGTCAATGTTTTTTTTTATCATTTGAAAGAAGGTTGAGCTGTTTGTGTCCTATAGGAATGACAGAAGTGATGGGCAGACCAAACTATGTATTCAACGATAGTAACTGTGGTGTTGAAAAGTATTGATGCTCATGAAGAAAAATATAATTACAAAAAAAATCAATAATTAAAAAATCAATAATTTTTAATCGAATTTGAATCAGTTCCTGAAATGCATTGTTTATATTATAGGTTTTCTGCAAATAAATACATTTTGAGCTCAGTTAAATCTGCAGTAGAGAGAGAATAATGATGATTTATAGTAAAGGAGTTTAAATATATTTGAATATGTTGGCGCGCTCGTTTATGAAAGAAAGGGCAAGAATCAAAAAGAGTTAGAATGAATGAAATGTTTAATCCCTGCCATGTACAATACTAATACAGATAAACAAAGCGCTTACCTAAAATGTCCTTATCGAATGTGAGGCGATTTACACGGGCGTAGTTGGTATTCCCCTATTATATCAAAGTACAGTTTTAAAACAATTAAGTAAAGTTAATATTTGGTATTCCCTTCAAATACAAAGCTCATAGTACCACACATACACTGTGTTTAAAAGACAATTGATTAGGAGATACTCTTACCTTCTTGACCTGTTTCATTTGCTTAACTGCGAGCCATCTTTTGTTACTTCCTGAGGCGTGGTCAGCTTGAAGGGGCGGGTCGTCCAGGCTGGCCATGCCCCCCTGTTGCGCCTTAGTCTCTGGAGTAAAGTGTCCAATGTGTGGGAAAAGAGGAAAACAGTATCTAAAAAAAGAACAGCTTTATTATAATGGTATTGAAACTGTTATTGTGCCGACTCCTTAGCATCACAACCGACAACACAACGCTACGTACATCTGAGTAAACAGTCTAATCCGGAGCTAAACCTGGTCCAGACTCATGCACCACAGTTTGAGAACCCCCCCCTGACCTTACTGTTTGCTCTGGCGCGTTTGGGATTCACGAGACGGGAGTGTTTGCAGACGCTCCGGTCGTCAGCCCCGTCTCTCAGCTGATCGTGTTTACCGAGCCGGTCGCCTCTGTCTAATGAAAACCCCAAGGGCAGCAGGGGTCACCGCTCGCTCGCTGAAGGGGACCGCTCTGCCGCGCACGGGGCGAGAATGCCCACAGGAAATACATCTGTGGATGCTAATGCGAGCGGCGCAGGAGAGCTGTTTGTACTGGCCGGCTTGCTCTCTGTATAGTTTTCGCCTTTAAAAGCTACGGCGGTTTGACTGTTTAAGTGGGTCTATGAAGAGTATGAAGGGCGTTTTCAATAACCTGGAAGACGGATGTTTAAGTCGGGTATTTGTGACGGTTTAGTATGTTTCGGGTTGAAGCTGGTGAGCTTTCGTTGGCAAAAACAAAAGATCTCCATTGACGAATTCAACACATGCGTAGAACATATCGTTTTTTTTCGCTTTGTCGCCGTTCTCGTTTTTTTTAAAACAAAATTTGCACCGTTTTCTCGCCAACTTGTTGGGCAAACGCCACGGAGCCGCGAACGAATAGGATGCCTTGAGATTTTGACCGAAAACCCATCACAGAGCACAGAGAGAACTGATCGATGGCGACGCAAATGACGACCGATCGCCACGGCGGCCGTAAAAGCGAGCGTGCGGACATGGGGAACCTTTCTGTAGCTGTAATCGCACGCCACCGCGCGGCTATTTATGTTCAGAAAGAGTTCCGAACGCTGCAACATTTTTATTAAATGAACATGCTCACCAGTTTTTGTGGATTCATTCACTGTTGGTCACTATTTTCTTGGGTTTCTGTGGAAAACGGCCAAACGAAGGCTATTAACTCTTACAAAGAACTTTTTTTCCCATCACTTGCTTGTCTACGTACCTACCTGTATACCAGGCCCACATAGAGTATATTCTCCGGCACGGTTGGGAAGGGGTGGGCGGGGCTTGTGCGGCACCAGAACGTTTCCAGAAGCGCTATTGGCAGAGAACATAATGCATGGCTATAGGTGTCCACCACGATGGACAAAAAACATGCACGAAATACAAATAGCGACACATTTATACAGATTCCCTGATGAATGTAGACGATGTTGGCACAAAATGGGCTTCTCCCTCGCACAGCTTAGAAAGACAAATCCAAAATCCCAATAGTTAAGGAATGCGAGCGGAAATGGCTTCCTGTCCGCTGAAATACACCCGGCGAAAGTTGCTAATAACGTATAGATTTTTTGTCCGCGATATTTACAGTGCTGCTCGGTGCGTGTTGCCGTTTCTATGTGAAATGTTGATTGTAAAGAGAATGTATCAAACTGTGTTACGAGCACAACTAGATGAACAAGTATTAGATCTGAAATGCACGTTTTTTTTTGCATAACTTTACATTTCTGTTTCTGCGAACAGTAAATTGAAGGGTTTATATTGTCTATAGTGCTAACCCGGCATTTGGCGTTCATATAACACTTACTTTCCTACTACTACTATTGAAACACATACTGTTTTCCTTGTCTTTGCAGGACTTGGGCAGTGAAGATCTAAAGAGGGAGAAAATCAGTTTCGTGTGCCAGATCGTGCGAGTGGGGCGTATGGAGCTGCGGGACAACAACACCAAGAAGCTGACGTCGGGGCTGAGGAGGCCCTTTGGCGTGGCAGGTAAATGACTATCCTGCAACTCCTCAATGTATTCTAACACGTAGAATTCTTGGTGTGGACCCTAATATATTCTGGAAGTAAAGATAACGTCCTATGTAGAGCACAAATGATCCTTTTGGTCTCGTTCTGCATCTATAAAGCCTGTGAGCCGTGTAGTTTAGACCGCTACAAACATCTACTTCGGCAACTCCAAGAGGCTGTTGACACGACCTACAGGTTTTCACAAATCTGCCATGTTTTCATATAGCGTAGGCCTCTTTTTACACCACAACAAGCTGCGTGTTCACTGAATCCATGCTTGTAATGAGCGACTTCTTCCGGCATTTTCGGCCGACTCCACCGTCGAGAAACTGTCAGAAAACCATGCACAGATACAGCATTACCCCGGAAAAGCACATGATGGTCTAGAAGTTGTTTCCAGTTGTAAACGAGATGCCAGATTACTTCTGCGGTGTGTCATTTGGGAGCACAGCGCTGTTTGCTGGACAAGTGCGTGTACTGCAGCGTTTCAACCTCACACCTCAGAGAAAACGACGGGGCCCCAGTGAGTTCACACTGCGGTGGTGTCCTTAAGCAAGACTTGTCACGTCACCATGCCTGTGTGAATGTGCAAGGCTGTGAGGGTGTTAGGATGTAGGGGTGTAAGTTTATAGGGATGTAAGGGTGTTAGGATGTAAGGGTGTTAGGATGTAAGGGTGTTAGGGTGTTAGGGTGTAAGGGTGTTAGGATGTAAGGGTGTTAGGGTGTAAGGGTGTAAGGGTGTTAGGGTGTTAGGGTGTAAGGGTGTTAGGGTGTAAGGGTGTTAGGATGTAAGGGTGTTAGGATGTAAGGGTGTAAGGGTGTTAGGGTGTTAGGATGTAAGGGTGTTAGGATGTAAGGGTGTTAGGGTGTAAGGGTGTAAGGGTGTTAGGATGTAAGGGTGTAAGGGTGTTAGGGTGTAAGGGTGTTAGGGTGTAAGGGTGTTAGGATGTAAGGGTGTTAGGGTGTTAGGGTGTAAGGGTGTTAGGGTGTAAGGGTGTAAGGGTGTTAGGATGTAAGGGTGTAAGGGTGTTAGGGTGTAAGGGTGTTAGGGTGTAAGGGTGTTAGGATGTAAGGGTGTAAGGGTGTTAGGGTGTTAGGGTGTTAGGGTGTAAGGGTGTTAGGGTGTAAGGGTGTAAGGGTGTTAGGATGTAAGGGTGTAAGGGTGTTAGGGTGTAAGGGTGTTAGGGTGTAAGGGTGTTAGGATGTAAGGGTGTAAGGGTGTTAGGATGTAAGGGTGTTAGGGTGTAAGGGTGTAAGGGTGTTAGGGTGTTAGGGTGTAAGGGTGTTAGGATGTAAGGGTGTTAGGATGTAAGGGTGTTAGGATGTAAGGGTGTTAGGGTGTTAGGGTGTAAGGGTGTAAGGGTGTTAGGGTGTTAGGATGTAAGGGTGTAAGGGTGTTAGGGTGTTAGGGTGTAAGGGTGTAAGGGTGTTAGGGTGTTAGGGTGTAAGGGTGTTAGGATGTAAGGGTGTTAGGGTGTAAGGGTGTAAGGGTGTAAGGGTGTTAGGATGTAAGGGTGTAAGGGTGTTAGGGTGTAAGGGTGTTAGGATGTAAGGGTGTAAGGGTGTTAGGATGTAAGGGTGTTAGGGTGTAAGGGTGTTAGGGTGTAAGGGTGTTAGGGTGTTAGGATGTAAGGGTGTTAGGATGTAAGGGTGTTAGGGTGTAAGGGTGTTAGGATGTAAGGGTGTTAGGATGTAAGGGTGTTAGGGTGTAAGGGTGTTAGGGTGTTAGGATGTAAGGGTGTAAGGGTGTTAGGGTGTAAGGATGTAAGGGTGTTAGGGTGTAAGGGTGTTAGGGTGTTAGGGTGTAAGGATATTATGATATTAGGATATTAGGACGGTATAAGGGTGTAAGGGTGTAAGGGTGTTAGGATGTAAGGGTGTAAGGGTGTTAGGGTGTTAGGGTGTAAGGATGTAAGGGTGTAAGGGTGTTAGGGTGTAAGGGTGTTAGGGTGTAAGGGTGTTAGGATGTAAGGGTGTTAGGATGTAAGGGTGTAAGGGTGTAAGGATGTAAGGGTGTTAGGGTGTTAGGGTGTTAGGATGTAAGGGTGTAAGGGTGTTAGGGTGTAAGGGTGTTAGGATGTAAGGGTGTTAGGGTGTTAGGGTGTTAGGGTGTAAGGGTGTTAGGATGTAAGGGTGTTAGGGTGTAAGGATGTAAGGGTGTTAGGGTGTTAGGATGTAAGGGTGTAAGGGTGTAAGGATGTAAGGGTGTTAGGGTGTTAGGATGTAAGGGTGTAAGGGTGTAAGGATGTAAGGGTGTTAGGGTGTTAGGGTGTTAGGATGTAAGGGTGTTAGGGTGTAAGGGTGTAAGGGTGTAAGGATGTAAGGGTGTTAGGGTGTTAGGATGTAAGGGTGTAAGGGTGTTAGGGTGTAAGGGTGTTAGGATGTAAGGGTGTTAGGATGTAAGGGTGTTAGGGTGTTAGGGTGTAAGGGTGTTAGGATGTAAGGGTGTTAGGGTGTAAGGGTGTAAGGATGTAAGGGTGTTAGGGTGTTAGGATGTAAGGGTGTAAGGGTGTAAGGGTGTAAGGGTGTAAGGGTGTAAGGATGTAAGGGTGTTAGGGTGTAAGGATGTAAGGGTGTTAGGGTGTTAGGATGTAAGGGTGTAAGGGTGTAAGGGTGTAAGGATGTAAGGGTGTTAGGGTGTTAGGATGTAAGGGTGTAAGGGTGTAAGGATGTAAGGGTGTAAGGATGTAAGGGTGTTAGGGTGTTAGGATGTAAGGGTGTAAGGGTGTAAGGGTGTAAGGATGTAAGGGTGTAAGGGTGTAAGGATGTAAGGGTGTAAGGGTGTAAGGATGTAAGGGTGTAAGGATGTAAGGGTGTTAGGGTGTTAGGATGTAAGGGTGTAAGGGTGTAAGGGTGTAAGGATGTAAGGGTGTAAGGGTGTAAGGATGTAAGGGTGTTAGGGTGTTAGGATGTAAGGGTGTAAGGGTGTAAGGATGTAAGGGTGTTAGGGTGTTAGGATGTAAGGGTGTAAGGGTGTAAGGATGTAAGGGTGTTAGGGTGTTAGGATGTAAGGGTGTAAGGGTGTTAGGGTGTTAGGGTGTAAGGATATTATGATATTAGGATATTAGGACGGTATAAGGGTATAAGGGTGCAAGGGTGCGCACCTATTTTTAAAGACACTAAAAAAGCTGGAGGTTCAAACCCCGCTCTGACCGGTGCATACGGCCGTTACCGGCGGCGATCAGAGCGATTAGCAGCCTCGCCTCAGTGAGTCGCCCCCACAGTAGCTTCCTCACAGAGTGAACACATTCAAGGCATTTTAACCAGTTACACTCACAACATCTTACTACTTCAATTGTCCAGCGCTACTTTTCTCCCAAAGTTATAGATAACGTTAAACTTGATCCTCTGCCCCAGACTTGATAAATCACCAGCGCTCTCCTTTTTACAGTTTCGTTTGTGCCAAGTGTCTGGATGAATAAATACTAAGCGCCAGAACAAATGGATACTAAAGTAAAGAAAAGAAATTACCCGGGTTTATCTATTCCCGGCCCTTTACCTGACATTCCGTGCAATTACTTTGGCGTTTTGCCCCCAACAGACACTTGCAGTCGCACTCTTTTTCTTCCACTAATTTAGGCAAAGCTTAATTATCCCAGCGTATCTGCAGAAGCCACTATCACCAAATCTGCTCCGTTTGACTCAGAGAGGAGTGTGAGCACGGTTTGAAAGAGCTGCTCGTTTCTCTCGTCACAGATTTCTTTTTTTTTAAAAAACGCGGCGTGTTTTTGATGTGACGCGTCGGGAATCGGTGCAGACGGTGTGCTCGGGCCCCAAAGCGCAGGATTTCATCTTGTTATTTGGAACAGGAGTCGCGGCGATGTGGCAGTGGGATCAAGACATGTGTTTGAGGCGTTTGAGATCTTTGTAGATAACACTCGCCCGTGTAAACAATCTGAAATGACAACATGATGCTACAAAGTGGGAGATTTGCTGTATTTGGTGGAAACTACTGCTCTAGTAGGAGTAACAGTAATTATCAGATTTATAATAAACGTAATGGGAAATACAAAACTTCAATAATGCACAAAAGCTGGTATTTTCATGCATTAAAACTAGTCAAACCTAGATCCTCATTTGAGCTTTAGCAAAACTAGTAAAGACTAGGATGTTTATAAAATAAGTTATTTTGTGTTCTATTGGCTTAAACCAAAAATAGTTTTAGTTTTTAGTACTACACCAGGCTACACTGTCAAATATATTTCTCAAATAGTAGTGTTTGAAAACTCTCAGATATTTTTATTTATTTTATTTATTTTATTTATTTTATTTATTTTATTTATTTTATTTATTTTATTTATTTTATTTATTTTATTTATTTTATGTATTTTATGTATTTTATTTTTACTGTACAGTTTTCTATGACATATTTGACACAAGGGGAAATAATATCAATAGAGACAATATATTTATATAAATGTCACACTGTAAATAAAATAAATCATAATCATGTATCAGACGTGTATAGCACTTTCCGAACACTCAGTTCCTGGGTCTTACTTGATTTATTCAAAAGCCAATTAAAAAGCTGTGAAATAACCGCTTGCGTTGACTTGTCAGACGCACTGGTACATTTCATCATTTACACTTCAACACCTTATTTAATATGTACAAGATGCTCAACCATTCATGCTCTTCATAAAACACCTCGGCACAGTCCCAGTTTATTCACATCATTTTAACTCTTTAAAATTATATTATTTACCGTATTTTCCGGACAATAAGTCACACCTTTTGTCATAGTTTTGGCCGGGGTGCGACTCATACTTATATTTATACTTAAAGTATCCGGAGCGACTTATATGTGATATTATTTGTTATTTTCACACTTGCAACAGCATTTCATTCTCCAGTGCAACTTCTTCTCTATTATGCATTTTTTGGCAGGTGCAACTTATACTCCGGAAAATACAGTATATATTTAAAGGTGCACTGTGTAACTTTAAGCCTACAAAGGACTGCAGTATATTTAAAGGTGCACTGTGTAACTTTAAACATACAAAGGACTGCAGTATATTTAAAGGTGCACTGTGTAACTTTAAGCCTACAAAGGACTGCAGTATATTTAAAGGTGCACTGTGTAACTTTAAACATACAAAGGACTGCAGTATATTTAAAGGTGCACTGTGTAACTTTAAGCCTACAAAGGACTGCAGTATATTTAAAGGTGCACTGTGTAACTTTAAACATACAAAGGACTGCAGTATATTTAAAGGTGCACTGTGTAACTTTAAACATACAAAGGACTGCAGTATATTTAAAGGTGCACTGTGTAACTTTAAACATACAAAGGACTGCAGTATATTTAAAGGTGCACTGTGTAACTTTAAGCCTACAAAGGACTGCAGTATATTTAAAGGTGCACTGTGTAACCTTAAGCCTACAAAGGACTGCAGTATATTTAAAGGTGCACTGTGTAACTTTAAACATACAAAGGACTGCAGTATATTTAAAGGTGCACTGTGTAACTTTAAACATACAAAGGACTGCAGTATATTTAAAGGTGCACTGTGTAACTTTAAGCCTACAAAGGACTGCAGTATATTTAAAGGTGCACTGTGTAACCTTAAGCCTACAAAGGACTGCAGTATATTTAAAGGTGCACTGTGTAACCTTAAGCCTACAAAGGACTGCAGTATATTTAAAGGTGCACTGTGTAACTTTAAACATACAAAGGACTGCAGTATATTTAAAGGTGCACTGTGTAACTTTAAGCCTACAAAGGACTGCAGTATATTTAAAGGTGCACTGTGTAACCTTAAGCCTACAAAGGACTGCAGTATATTTAAAGGTGCACTGTGTAACTTTAAACATACAAAGGACTGCAGTATATTTAAAGGTGCACTGTGTAACTTTAAGCCTACAAAGGACTGCAGTATATTTAAAGGTGCACTGTGTAACTTTAAGCCTACAAAGGACTGCAGTATATTTAAAGGTGCACTGTGTAACTTTAAACATACAAAGGACTGCAGTATATTTAAAGGTGCACTGTGTAACTTTAGGGACTCATTCTTCTGGGGTAGGAACTTCGCATTCTATTATTTTTTTTTTAATTATTGATTTTTATTAGCACATATTTAATTTCGACAATATTTTATCATATTTAGCAGTTTTTTATATTATATAAAAAAAAAATTATGTTTTTTTTTTTTCTCTTATGCATTTTTTGACTGGTGCGACTTATACTCCAGAAAATACGGTATGTATAAAAAAGCGATGCGAAATGTCAACTGATTTATTAATATGTTATTGTTTCTTTTTTTTAGTAATGGACGTAACTGACATAATCACCGGAAAAATGGACGACGAAGACAAGCAGCACTTTATTCCATTTCAACCGTAAGTGCATTGCTCAGAGGCACAGAAACAACACTGTAGTTATAAAATCACATGACTGCGTATTATAATAGCATTTATTATTTACAACCCTAATTCCCACAAAGAGCCGCACATTGTATACACTGTAAACAATAATCGTAAAATGCATTTGAAATGTTAATGAAGAAACACGGATCACAAAAGACAAGCGCAAAGAAAGTGAGTTGAACTTTTATTAAGGTGAATTATTAATTACTGGGAAACATTTTGGAAACTAATCTACCCAAGATGCATGTATAAATTGTGGAAAAAAACACGCAAACAAAGTCACAATTTTAGGTATTTTAGCATGCAGGAAGTTGGCATAACATTACATTTTATATCGATTTATTTATATCTGAATTACCGTATTTACCGGACTATAAGTTGCACCTTTTTTTTCATCGTTTTGGCCAGGGTGCAACTTACACTTATATTTATACTTATAATACTTATACTCCAGAGCGACTTATATGTGATATTATTTGTTATTTTCACACTTGCAACTGCATTTTATACTCCAGTGCCACTTATATATGTTTTTTTCTTCTCTATTATGCATTTTTTGGCTGGTGCCACTTATAGTCCGGAAAATACGGTACATGCATTGATATGAGCGGAGTCTCATTTATAAAGCTCCACCTGGATTTCTTATCAAAAATGTACGCACGTAAACACAACTTCTGGTCTCTTTTAGCTCGGATCACCTTCTGCCTCATATTTTAAACTGAAAATCTTGTTAAAAATTTCATTTTTTGACCGTTTTTGGCTCATTTCCACACCAGATTATCTCTTCCTAGATCACAGGCTTAGCAAAAACTCACCTACGCAACTTTTTTGTTAAGACCCCAGGCCTGTAATGGAAAGGTTACGGAGAAGTTGAATGCCGAACATTTGAGGCAACTTTTTAAAATCGTACATCAGTGTCCATTATTATATTTTTAAGCATGTTCTTTTCAGCCGTATCTTCTTTCCTTTTTCGCTTAAGTTTCCGAGTCCTTGACACCTGATTAGCAGTGGTTTAAAGACGGCGGCGGCCCCGGCTATTCCCAATCCGCTAAATTAAGACAATCTCATTAAGCGGCGCCGTTCCGTAGACCGGAGCGTGCCGAGGCAGAGTAACCTTTTTTTACTTGGCGCTATTTCCCGCATAATTGGAAACGCCTCGGAATCGGGCGGTTTAAGCCGACAGATCACCTCTCTTAACGACTCTCGTCTCCGAGTATAAATCAGCGAAATTGGATAAAGAACGGCCCAACAAAAGAGCCGCTCGTGGATTGGCTAATGCAATTACTGCTCATTATGTTTTCACGAGAAGAGCTTCTCAAACAGAGCTCCTTTTCCATCTGTAATGATGCGGCTACGTCAGCTCGTGCAGTCGCTTCAAAACGCTAATTGTACATTACCGTATTGTCCGGACTATAAGTCGCACTGGAGTATAAGTCGCACCAGCCAAAAAATGCATAATAGAGAAAAAAAAAACATATAAGTCGCACTGGAGTATAAGTCGCACCAGCCAAAAAATGCATAAGAGAAGAAAAAAACATATATAAGTCGCACTTGAGTATGAAATGCGGTTGCAAGTGTGAAAATAACAAATAATATCACATATATATCGCATATAAGTCGCTCAGGAGTAAAAGTATAAATATATTAGTATGACTATAGATATAAGTGGCACCCCGGCCAAAACTATGAAAAAAGGTGCAACTTATTGTCCGGAAAATACGGTATGTTTACGACTTGAGAATTGATCCATTAAAATGCCTTATTTGTTGTTCAATCTTAATTTTAGTAGTCAAATAAATGCAGTTTAGCATTGATTAATATTGATCTAGAAAGAAAGTATTGCACATAAATGTTAAGTCACGTCGAACAATATGTCGATTTTTTTCCTTTTGCAATGTTAATACCTTAACTTTACTGTTATTATTACAAGCGTTCAATGTCAAAGACGATGTTCATGAAATTATCAAATTGTGATATGTTTGTTATTCAAAGTTGATGTTATATTTCTTTGCCTGTTGAAGTCCACAGTTCAATTCTTGCATAATTTTTTTTAACTCATTCAAAATCAGTATTAACCCCACGATCACGTCATCATCTCATTAAGCCACGCAACTTTCCACGGTGCCGGTTCTGAATTACTCAATCAAATTTGTGTCGTTATCTCAAAATTAATTCAAAACTCGGCACCGACGCGCAACCGCTCGCAAATTCTGCCAACTGGGTGCATTTTTCTGGGTAAAAAAAAAAAAACGGTCTGTGTTTGTTAGCTTCTGCTAGCTTCTGCTTGGGTTTGCGCGGCTGGTGAGGCAGAGCTTCTCCCGCAGCCGTCGCTCCACGAGTCTCATCATTTTCACTAAACAACCACTTCTGTGTGTGTCTTGTCATCACCCGCCCCGCCTCATCGTCCACCGCTAACAAGCGCTTCTGGTAGGATGCGTTCACGTCATGACATCAGAATCTTCCCGACTGGACCTTGTTTTTAAATTGAGCCGGAGGGCGGGTCGCAATTGTTTGGTAACGTTGGCCTTTTTGAACGATTAATCGATCTGAGTTTGGGGCAAAATATTAAAATGGCAAGTTTATTGACGCAATCTGGAGAAAATAATGATCCGCGCAGTTTTCTGTTTGGTTGTTTAACTTGTTTATTCAATAGATATGTTAATAATCATATCACAACAGTCTAGAGCTTAAAGGGGCGTATGACAGGTTTTTACGATTTTCTAATTTCGACTTTATTTTGTGTATATATAACTGTTGTACGTATAAATTATAGTTTTACACCAATCGAGCAAGTATTTGAGGAGAAAAACTTTGAAAAAATCTATAGAAAATGACAGGAAGTGACATCACACCTCATTCCAGTCAAAGTTTATGCATTATTTACACAAAGAATCAACTTTTTTTGACCGTCTAAACATTTATTCAACAAAATAAAATGAATAAATGTCAAATAAAACAAACTGACATTAGATGAGTTTTGGCCCAGTGTTTGCTGGGTAATTTCCTGGTGTGATGTCATCAATTACAAACGGAAGTGAAATTATTAAACCTAAAAAATGTGCTATTCTGGGATAGCATTTACTTATTTATTTTTTTAGCACAATTCAAAATATATTTATCTTAAGTGCATTTTAGTTCAGCGCGTCGTCCGACCTGTAGGGGGCGCTTTAAAGGCAAATCGTGGTAATATATCTCTATAATTACTGGCCTGTGTATATGAAACCAAATTCAAAGATCAATATCTTCATCGCCGGCAAATATATGCAAAATATAAGTGTTTATCTTTTACTATAGCTTCAGAAAGTGCCATAATCAGACCCCAAGACTCGACTTGTCAGTGGAAAGGACTTTACGCCGTAAGATTTATACGGCACATTTGTGGAGCTAAACTCTGCCAAATGATACGGTTCAACATTTGTGTAACATAAGTTCGTTATCCAGGCCCTTGCCCTCCATCTGATTATGATTAATTAGAACACGAACGCAACCTATTGGCAACACTCTTCCATGTCTCTCTCTCCCCCTCTTCCTCTTCCTCTCCATCACATTTGGCCCCTCTCTCTCTCTTCCTCTCCACCCCGTTTGCCCGCCTTGCCCGTCTTGTTGTGGTCACTGCAGGCTAGCGCTGGATGACGCCATACGCCACAAGCAGCTGAACATCTCCCGTTTTTCACCCAGGGTGGCCGGGGAGAGCGACTTCCTGCAGAGCGTCATCAACAAAGTCATCACCGCCAAAGAGGTCAACCACAAGGGCCAAGGTAAAGCGAATACCAGAGGAGCGCAGAGGGTCCATGCGTACTACAATGTACTTATACCGGGATTTGATAAGAAACGATCACATGCATGGATCAGTATTTTACATTGTCGTTATTGTAAAACACAGTATTAACATAAAATGACTTATGTGGGTCCATTGGCTTTTTGTTCGCCTCTTCACAGTGACTTTTTACACCAACAAGCAGCAGATCTTTCATTTGTTTAGTTTTTTTTGGCCTGTGTTAAAAATGTCTTCGCAACATCTTTGGACAATAATGTATGAGACAGAGACCGACTTCTTTTCTTCTTATAATACAATCGTATAATCAAAGGTAAAACTGAAATGTCACTAATTTCCTAAAAGCAAGACGGTACAGGATTACTCAAACATGGGCAGATCAATGAAAATACAACTTCTAATGAGCTAAGAACACACAATGGGCTTCAGCCGGATGGTTGGCTCACACTTGATGTCCTGAGTGATGTTGGTCCAGAGGATGTCTCCCTCCTGGATGAGCCTGATGAGGGTGCTGTCCGCCAACTTGATCAGACGCAGCATTTGGTGTAATGGGAGAAGAGGAGAGGAGAAAGCACGCAGCCCTGTGGAGATCCGTCAGGAAGTCAGTGCTCCCCCTGCAGGTGGAGTCAGGCACGTTGAGCTGGGAGAGCTTGTCCTGGAGCAGAGCAGGAGGATGGTGTTGATGCAGAGCTGAAGTCCACAAACAGGATCCTGGCATAGGTTCCCGAGGGTCCAGGTGCTGCAGGGTGAAGCGGAGAGCCAGGTTGACGGGGTCCGTAGACGAGCTGCAGCGGGTCCAGGAGGGGGCGTGATGGACCTGAGGCGGGGCGCTCGAAGGACATCATGACTACAGACATCATCGCCACAGGCCTGAAGTCATTACAGCCAGTGACCCGGGGCTTCTTGGGGACGAGGACGAGGATGGACGACTTGAAACGGGCCGGGACATGGTCTTTGAAGACGGGAGTCGGCTCAGCAACTTTTATTCCTTACACCCAATGCCACCACAGTGATTGTTATACTAAACAGAAAGCATGATTTTCTCTATAAATAGTCTCGCTCATAACCATGACAACACAAGATCACGAAGCAACGCAGTCGTGATTAAGGAGAAGCATCTTAATTTACTGACTGGATTTTCTCAACGATAAACACAACAACAGTGTGTGTGTGTGACGGCACTGAGAGGACCATCAGACACACACTGAGAGGACCATCAGACACACACTGAGAGGACCATCAGACACACACTGAGAGGACCATCGGACACACACTGAGAGGACCATCGGACACACACTGAGAGGACCATCGGACTCACACTGAGAGGACCATCAGACACACACTGAGAGGACCATCAGACACACACTGAGAGGACCATCGGACACACACTGAGAGGACCATCAGACTCACACTGAGAGGACCATCAGACACACACTGAGAGGACCATCGGACACACACTGAGAGGACCATCGGACACACACTGAGAGGACCATCGGACTCACACTGAGAGGACCATCAGACTCACACTGAGGACCATCAGACTCATACTGAGAGGACCATCAGACACACACTGAGAGGACCATCAGACTCACACTGAGGACCATCAGACTCACACTGAGAGGACCATCGGACTCACACTGAGGACCATCAGACTCACACTGAGAGGACCATCGGACACACACTGAGAGGACCATCAGACTCACACTGAGGACCATCAGACTCACACTGAGAGGACCATCAGACTCACACTGAGGACCATCAGACTCACACTGAGAGGACCATCAGACACACACTGAGAGGACCATCAGACTCACACTGAGGACCATCAGACTCACACTGAGAGGACCATCGGACACACACTGAGAGGACCATCAGACTCACACTGAGGACCATCAGACTCACACTGAGAGGACCATCAGACTCACACTGAGGACCATCAGACTCACACTGAGAGGACCATCAGACACACACTGAGAGGACCATCAGACTCACACTGAGGACCATCAGACTCACACTGAGAGGACCATCAGACTCACACTGAGGACCATCAGACTCACACTGAGAGGACCATCAGACTCACACTGAGGACCATCAGACTCACACTGAGAGGACCATCAGACACACACTGAGAGGACCATCAGACTCACACTGAGAGGACCATCAGACTCACACTGAGGACCATCAGACTCACACTGAGAGGACCATCAGACTCACACTGAGAGGACCATCAGACTCACACTGAGAGGACCATCAGACTCACACTGAGAGGACCATCAGACTCACACTGAGAGGACCATCAGACTCACACTGAGAGGACCATCAGACTCACACTGAGAGGACCATCGGACTCACACTGAGAGGACCATCGGACTCACACTGAGAGGACCATCAGACTCACACTGAGGACCATCAGACTCACACTGAGGACCATCAGACACACACTGAGAGGACCATCGGACTCACACTGAGAGGACCATCAGACTCACACTGAGGACCATCAGACTCACACTGAGAGGACCATCAGACTCACACTGAGGACCATCAGACTCACACTGAGAGGACCATCAGACACACACTGAGAGGACCATCAGACTCACACTGAGAGGACCATCAGACTCACACTGAGGACCATCAGACTCACACTGAGAGGACCATCAGACTCACACTGAGAGGACCATCAGACTCACACTGAGAGGACCATCAGACTCACACTGAGAGGACCATCAGACTCACACTGAGAGGACCATCAGACTCACACTGAGAGGACCATCGGACACACACTGAGAGGACCATCGGACTCACACTGAGGACCATCAGACTCACACTGAGAGGACCATCAGACTCACACTGAGAGGACCATCAGACTCACACTGAGAGGACCATCAGACTCACACTGAGAGGACCATCAGACTCACACTGAGAGGACCATCAGACTCACACTGAGAGGACCATCAGACTCACACTGAGGACCATCAGACTCACACTGAGAGGACCATCAGACACACACTGAGAGGACCATCAGACACAATGTGGTTTAAGTAGTGCACATGGCGCGACCGGACAATAAATGAACCACCAAATCACATTATTATATCATTATCATCATTATTTAAAAAGGCTGTACTTTTATTTTATACAATATACTTTTATGTTTCAGTGTCAAAAGCACAATTGTGTTATTCTCATTTCTCTCTCTGTCTGTCTTCACTTGTCTCTCCTAAGAGTTCTTTTTTTGGGCTGAGAAACTGCAGTGGTTTTTAGAGCAGGAACTGGAAACATCGGGAGGTTTTCGCTCAATAAAACGCTTTTCTTCCTCTGAAGTGGAGCTGCTGTAGTTTCACTGCGCGGAAATATAACCCACGGAAGTCCTTTAGTTTCAGGTGCATATCGTGCGCTCTCAACCGTCGCGTCGCCCTTTTTCACGCCAATTATTCAACTCTAGGAATTCAAGTGCGGCTTGGAAATACAAGAACGTTTAAGTGAATGGATTTTACAGAATAGATTTATTTTATATGATTGTGGGTGTTATTTTTGCAGAAGGTAAAAAAAACAAAAAAACATGTTTATTCCAGATGTTTTTTCTCTATTTAGATTTAGTGTTTTACTTAAATCCTTAAAATATTTGTTCAATTCTAGGCTGTGGAACATTCCAGTTGAAGTATATATTAATATCACCATGGATACGAGCAGGCGGTGGACCAGACATGTTTTTAAGCTCCCATAACCGAGTATTTCCCTTTTGATGAGTTAATTGTGAATAAGTTTAGGTCTAGTACATACATAAGAACATTTATATTTATTTTATTTGTTATATTAAATAACTTTTTTTTGTCATATTTTTTTCCAGGTCTGTGGGTGACTCTGAAGCTTCTTCCTGGAGACATTCACCAGATCAGGAAGGACTTCCCTCACCTGGTGGACCGCTCCACCGCCGTCGCTCGCAAGATGGGCTTTCCAGAGATTATCATGCCAGGTTTGAGCCTTCACATGCGTTTAACCGGATTTATACGTCTCTAAACACAAAAGTACCATATTTATCGCTTCGGAGTATAAGTCGCACCAGCCAAAAAATGCATAATAGAGAAGAAAAAAAACACACATAAGTCGCACTGGAGTATAAGTGGCATTTTGGGGAAATGTAGTTGATAAAATCCAAGATCAAGAACAGACATTTAATCTTGAAATGCAGTTTAAAATACCAGATGAGAGAACATGGTGAATAGGTGTACGTATGCTAACGCTAACACCTTCAGCTACATGACGTATGCTAACGCTAACACCTTCAGCTACATGACGTATGCTAACGCTAACACCTTCAGCTACATGACGTATGCTAACGCTAACCTTCAGCTACATGACGTATGCTAACGCTAACACCTTCAGCTACATGACGTATGCTAACGCTAACACCTTCAGCTACATGACGTATGCTAACGCTAACACCTTCAGCTACATGACGTATGCTAACGCTAACACCTTCAGCTACATGAGGCACAGACAGAACTGTGGTAAGTGTCTGGTATGTTAACGTAACATATGAACAGTTATTCAGATAACTATAGCATAAAGAACATGCTAACAAGTTTAGCAAAGCATCAGTTTTACCCCAAATCACTAAATCCACTGAATTCTTCTTCCTCTGTGTCACTTCTAAACAACTCAACAAACTCCAGAGGAAGAGGAAGTGCAGATTCTTCTTCTGCGTCGCTTAGAGCCTAGAGCGCCCTCTTGTGGTCGTCAGTGTGAAAATAATGAATAATATCACATATAAGTCGCTCTGGAGTATAACATTATGACAAAAGGTGCGACTTATAGTCCAAAAAATACGGTAACAATGAAGATGTTACGGTGGATTGACAAGTTCGGTCTAAACTGCAAGGTCGTCTAGGTTTCCCAACCGTACAAACCCGTTTAGATTCAATACCAAGAATATTCATACCAAAATCTAATATTTGACTTGCTGATTTTTACACAGCCCTAATTTGAGACTAAATTTGAAGTGGATTTCCCATGTTTACGTTTCTGTAGATGACTTAATTTCAACGTTTGTCCAAAGAATCGGCTGCGTTAGTGTTGACATAAGATGAATGACCTTGAAAGCTGTGGGGTAATGACCTCGAAAGCTGTGAGGGAATGACCTCGAAAGCTGTGGGGGAATGACCTTGACAACTGTGGGGGAATGACCTTGAATGCTGTGGGGGGATGACCTTGAACGCTGTGGGGGAATGACCTTGAAAGCTGTGGGGGAATGACCTTGAACGCTGTGGGGGGATGACCTCGAAAACTGTGGGGGAATGACCTTGAACGCTGTGGGGGGATGACCTTGAACGCTGTGGGGGAATGACCTCGAAAGCTGTGGGGGAGTGACCTTGAAAGCTGTGGGGGAGTGACCTTGAAAGCTGTGGGAGAATGACCTTGAACGCTGTGGGGGAATGACCTTGAAAGCTGTGGGAGAATGACCTTGAACGCTGTGGGAGAATGACCTTGAACGCTGTGGGGGAGTGACCTTGAAAGCTGTGGGGGAATGACCTTGAACGCTGTGGGGGAGTGACCTTGAAAGCTGTGGGGGAATGACCTTGAAAGCTGTGGGGGAATGACCTTGAAAGCTGTGGGGGAGTGACCTTGAAAGCTGTGGGGGAATGACCTTGAAAGCTGTGGGGGAGTGACCTTGAAAGCTGTGGGGTGTGACCTTGAACGCTGTGGGGGAATGACCTTGAACGCTGTGGGGGAGTGACCTTGAAAGCTGTGGGAGAATGACCTTGAATGCTGTGGGGGAGTGACCGTGAAAGCTGTGGGGGAATGACCTTGAACGCTGTGGGGGAATGACCTTGAACGCTGTGGGAGAATGACCTTGAACGCTGTGGGGGAATGACCTTGAAAGCTGTGGGGGAGTGACCTTGAAAGCTGTGGGGGAGTGACCTTGAAAGCTGTGGGGGAGTGACCTTGAAAGCTGTGGGGGAGTGACCTTGAACGCTGTGGGGGAGTGACCTTGAAAGCTGTGGGGGAATGACCTTGAACGCTGTGGGGGAATGACCTTGAACGCTGTGGGAGAATGACCTTGAACGCTGTGGGGGAATGACCTTGAAAGCTGTGGGGGAGTGACCTTGAAAGCTGTGGGGGAATGACCTTGAAAGCTGTGGGGGAGTGACCTTGAAAGCTGTGGGGGAGTGACCTTGAAAGCTGTGGGGGAGTGACCTTGAACGCTGTGGGGGAGTGACCTTGAACGCTGTGGGGGAGTGACCTTGAACGCTGTGGGGGAGTGACCTTGAAAGCTGTGGGGGAATGACCTTGAAAGCTGTGGGGGAATGACCTTGAATGCTGTGGGGGAATGACCTTGAATGCTGTGGGGGAATGACCGTGAACGCTGTGGGGGAATGACCTTGAACGCTGTGGGGGAATGACCTTGAAAGCTGTGGTATTGTCCCCGCAGGCGACGTGAGGAACGACATCTACGTGACTCTGGTCCTGGGCGACTTTGACAAAGGAAGCAAAACCACCCCGAAGAACGTGGAGGTGACGATGACGGTTTACGACGAGGACGGCAAAAGACTGGAGGTACGGGAACGGCCGGTGCGCGGGTTCCAACGGGAGAAACCGTGGTGTACTTATGTATTTCACCATGACAACTCAAATACACCTCCTACATTCATTTACTACAACACTTATAGGCTTCTGAAATGATATTAATGGTTAAGTGTACGAAATATTTACACGACACATTCCGCATTGAATAAATAGATTTAATGGATAATACACCAAATTTTACTTTCTATTTTTTTGTGTAATTTTTTTTTTTTTAAATTCAGGACTAATGTGTAATTGTTATTTATTAATTGAAATTTATTAGAAGATTTAAAAATATAATAACTATATTGAGGCCAAGGAAACAAAAGGAAAGTTTTACTAATCTGTTTAAACTTATTTTTATTTTTTTTAGAAAATGGACAAAAAAACCCCACTACATTTGCATTTAAATTTGGACTGTTTGTGTTACTTTTGTCATTCTTAATACTTCCATTTATCCATTCTGACATATATTCTGAAATAAATTACTACTTTGTATTAAACCCCCTCAAAAGGCATCATTTGCTCTTCACGTTTTGATTTTTGATTGACAGGCCTTGGATGTTGTCGTATAATTCGCCTTTGTCACTGTCAGACTCGACGCCCGAGGACAGAAAACCTGCAAACTCTGCACTTCTGCGCTCGCATGATTTATTTGTTATTCCGTTTGAGAAAGTCGCTCGCTGTACAGTAAATAAAATCACTCTCGACCGTAACGCGTGAAATACATTTTAAATCGTGGAATAAGTCTGTGTTTGTGCCAGCGCTTGGTGTAGCTCTGGTCGTTTGGTCCATCGTATTTTATTTTGTATTATTTTATTGGGATTTGAAAGGATGTGCCTGGTGTTTGGGAGTATTTTGTGCGTATAAATACTTTCTAGTGATGATGTTCGGGTCGAATACTTAAGCAAATCGTACAGAGCTTTAGTTGACCAAGAATTTCCTTAGTGGACTTAAGCCTTTGTACCATTTATGTGCACACAAAAGTATTACGCTTTAATCTGTACAACTGTAAATAATATTGAAACAAATTTAAATAGGAAATACTTTTAATAAATTAGAAGTGGAGGATACATTGGAAAAAAATCTATGCAAATTTAGAATAAAGCAAATATAGTCTATAAGAAATACGATTAAAATGGCTGCAAAAAAAGCTAAAGATAAAAATAAAACATATTTCAAATAAGGGCTACTGAATTTATTATTATTACCTTATTTTCTGGACTATAAGTCGCACCAGCCAAAATGCATCATAGAGAAGAAAAAAACATATAGAAGTCGCACTAGAGTATAAGTATACAAGTATAAATATAAGTATAAGTTGCACCCCGGCCAAAACTATGAAAAAAGGTGTGACTGATAGTCCGGAAAATACGGTATTGTTAAAAAAAGTATAAGTATTAAGTATTAACAAGAAAGCATATTATCTTTCATTCATCAATCAAACATTTAGAGGAAACACTTGCTAAATAATAAGAATAATTGAATGTGATTAATCTTATGTTGTGCGTTTTTTTTTCCTTTGTTTTGTCAGTAATTTAGACTTTTATTCCCCTCTCGCACCTATAGATTATTGCACGTCCTTTACATGTCGTTACATTCCAGTCCAAATCTGCGTCGTGTCGTGTTTGTAAAACTGTACTTTCCCCTGTGTTTACCAGACAGAGGAATGGCTCTTGTCGGCCGGCCCACCCGCCCGGCCCGCGGCGTACTGCGTGGGAATGCGGGCCCATAATAGCGACTTGATTGTACTAATGATAAAGCTGCGCGCTCTGGCTGGACTTTCACAAACAACCAATCAGACATGAGCGCCGTGGCCTCCCCCTGTAGATGAAATGACATACATTAGCGCCGGCTTCGGAGCGATCGGGCGCAGCGGGCGAGCGAGCGTGCGGGTCTGTGATTTCACTGTGGATAAACGCAGCAAAGCGGAGACGTTTGATCGTATCGGGGAATAAAGCACACCTCCAAGACCCAACGTGTATGATTAGGATGTGACAAAGTAAATGGGAATCTTTTTAAACTATTTTAATTCGACGATCGGAAACCACTGCATGCTCCGTGTAGACCGCTCTATCTGTTTTGCACACTACCGTATTTTCTGGAGTATAAGTCGCGCCGGAGTATAAGTCTCACCCGAGTATAAGTCTCACCCGAGTATAAGTCTCACCCGAGTATAAGTCTCACCCGAGTATAAGTCTCACCCGAGTATAAGTCTCACCCGAGTATAAGTCTCACCCGAGTATAAGTCGCACCCGAGTATAAGTCGCACCCGAGTATAAGTCGCACCCGAGTATAAGTCTCACCCGAGTATAAGTCGCACCCGAGTATAAGTCGCACCGGAGAATAATAATAGAGAAGGAAAAAAACATATATAAGTCGCACCCGAGTATAAGTCTCACCCGAGTATAAGTCTCACCCGAGTATAAGTCTCACCCGAGTATAAGTCTCACCCGAGTATAAGTCGCACCCGAGTATAAGTCTCACCCGAGTATAAGTCGCACCCGAGTATAAGTCGCACCGGAGAATAATAATAGAGAAGGAAAAAAACATATATAAGTCGCACCCGAGTATAAGTCGCACCGGAGAATAATAATAGAGAAGGAAAAAAACATATAAGTCGCACTGGAGTATATCATTAAATCCATTGAATTCTTCTTCCTCTGTGTCACTTCTAAACAACTCCACAAACTCCAGAGGAAGAGGAAGTGCAGATTCTTCTTCTGCATCGCTTAGAGCCTAGAGCGCCCTCTTGTGGTCGTCAGTGTGAAAATAAAGAAGAATATCGCATATAAGTCGCACCTCGGTCAAACTTTAAAAAAAGTTGCGACTTGTAATCCTGAAAATACGGTATATATATATTATATATTCTGTATTTCTCGGAGTGCGTCGAGGCCGTGCCATATTGCGTCTGTAAATCAGTAGCGCGCGGTGACGTTTACTGTTGTGCAGCAGACTTTGGGGTGTTCATCAATATTTAGCGTGTATGATTTGCACGCGAAAGTGAAAAATAAAACTCGTGGAAACTTGGCGCTGCCGTCGATTTGCGTCTCCTCGTTAATATCCGCGATATTCACCCTTTTTAAATGAATCTAACCAAATGGGACTTTTTAAATTTAATATAAAAGGTGTATTTTTATTGTATAATAAGAATAAATGTAGAATAAATAAAATACAATTAAAAAAAATATAATTAAAAAAATACAATTAAATTAAATGCAATTAAGTACAATTTAATAAAATACAATAAAATAAAATACAAATACAATTACATTAAATACTAATAAATAAAATACAATTAAGTACAATTTAATAAAATACAATACAACATAATTAAATACAAATAAATACAATGGAATTAAGTACAATTTAATTAAATACAAAAACATACAATATACAATTAGATTAAATAATGGATGGATGGACATTAAATACATTAATCTCCACCCTCTAATACAAAGGTATTGGTAGTTGTCATTCTTTGGTCACATTCTGTATAAAATAGAAATAATTTTGACATTTCTACCTTTTGAAATGCAAAATGTTTTTTTTTTTTCTTTACACAGACTTAAAACCATCAGCGTTTAGATCTGATGTGAGCTGATTGTTAAAATTGTATTACCGTTTACTTAAATTTGCCCATAAAAGACCTCTTGATATGCTGCACGTAAAAATAAAGCTCTTACTCACCTATTTCCTGTCAAATCAATCATTCTGAGAAGCATCAGGGTCAGATTGTTCTCCAAACGCACAAATAAATCATCTTTGAAATGAATAGGACTTTTATATGGATTCCGCCTGGACATTTTCGCTTTATTACAAGTCCCTAAAACAATTTTTTTTGTGAATTTACCTTCAGCTTTTAAATTAAAATTGTCAAAACCCAATAAAAGCTCAAACTAGTGTCACTCAGAGCGCCCTCCGACACCAGCTTCACTCATTCATATATTTAACAAAGAAAATCTAGGCGTAATTTAGAATCTGATTTCTGTGCAGAACTCGTTTCTACTTGTAATTAGAGTAAAACAGAGTCCAAAACTACAGAGTCTCCGCTTCACAAAGGCAATAGTTTGTGCTCCAGACGGTTCAGGAACAGCTTCAGTTTGAAACGGGACAATTTTCCAGGCGTTTTTGTAAAAATAGGCCCCTAAAACTGAGAGGTTAAAGCCTCGATAGTGATACTTTCGTCCCTCTCGTACCTTTGTCTTGGTACAGTTTAGACGGCTAAACCTTCACCCGCTAAACCAATTCTTCACTTAAGCGCTGCCTCCTTGTTCTTCTGTCATCACTCCGCTTCCATCTTCACCTGCCGCCGGACCTACATCGCTTATTTATACCATTTTCTCCCCCATTTGGTCCCTTCGGAGGCCGGTTCAAAGCCCGCGCGATGCCTCTTCCACCTGCCCCCCCGTGCAGCGCTGCTTTATGGGGGAGCTGCTGCCCGTCATTCCTCATAATTGGCGGTTGTCAGAATCTATTAGCAGCGCAGTGTTTCAGGTGCGAGCTCGGGGAGAGCGAACGCCGAGCCGTGGCCGCGCGTTGATTGACGGGCGACGCCGGTTGTGTGTTTACCCCTGTCACGCTTTGTCACCGGAGGAAAAGGGCTCCGTTTTGAAACATTGATGTGAAAAACGGGGCGCTGTAAACTGGATACAAAAGCACGATTCGCTGTTAATAAATCTCTGCGGTTTATTGCGAGCACGTTCATTGACCGGTCCGAAGGGGAAAACGCACCTGGAGTTGTGCTTTTGCTTCGTTCGTAACGCTCGTTTGACGGATTCTGGTTAGAACGTCTCGTCCCCTCCGAGCGTCAAAAACACTCCGTTCTGAATCCCCCCGTCGATCTGTGACTCTGAGAATCTTCCCCCGCTGTTTTTAAAGTCCATGAATCATCGACAGACGCGTTCTGAACATTTCCCACGTCGGATCGCGTAGCTACTTGTTTATTTGGGTATATTTTGCACTTTTATAAGCCGGTAGATCAGGAGTGTCCACACTTTATTCACCAAGGGCTGCATTTTGAAACTTAAAACGGGCAGAGGGGCCACAAACAACCTGACAATGTTGAATTTGTTAAACGACAAAGTGAATTATTCAAAATTTTGCCTTTAATTACCTGGAACATTAATATTCGGTTGGTATAACATCAAAATGCCTGAATTTTCCCAATCGCACAGTAAAAAGTACAACTTTTTGTTGTTTGGGCCGACATGGCAGGAACCTGGAGGGCCGACAAAAATTGGTCTGAGGGCCGCATTTGGCCCCCGGGCCCTAGTTTGGACATGCCTGCAGTAGATGGTGCCAAAACTAGGTTCATGCCGTGAGAAATGGCAGAGACACACGAGCATTTTTTGTTTTTTTATGAACATTCTGGATGGATGGAAACTTGCCCATCATGTTTCAGATGCATTTTTACATGTCTGTCCCCACTCTTCTCACTTCTCTCTTGGTGCCATACTGTCCAGCAGTGGTTTGAACAGAACAGCATTGGTTCTGACCTGTTCTGGCTTTATCCAACTAACCCTGGCTGCTCCCGGCGCCGCTCCATCTCTCTTTACTCTCCGTGGCCTAGTACCAACCCACCGCCAGCCGCACTCTTCAATTATGAACCTGTCGTTTCTTTCTAATCTCCACACCGGCGTCTCGAGCCGCGCGGTGCAGCTGCGCGTGCATAGACTCCTCGTGATGGATGGTTTTAGAGCCGCGTCGATTGAATCGGCATTTCCCCGAGTCATCCGAGTGTTATTTTTTGTTCTAATAATGTTATTGCCTTTGATTGTTTGCCCCCTAGAACGTGATTTTTCCCGGCGCCGGAGATGACGGCATCAACGAGTACAAGTCGGTCATTTACTACCAAGTGAAGCAACCGCGCTGGTATGAAACGATAAAGGTAAAAAAATCAACTTGTGCATTACACGATAATAAAATGATAAATGTTTAAACTAGAACTAACCTGAAGCTGGCAACTTAAACCGTATTTCTTGAGTTTGGACCGCTAACTCGTTAACTGTCCCTTACTGCCCAATTCAGTTAAATATATTTACTTTGTTATATACTCTTATCATCTTGACTACTTTTGCGCGCCCTCAGGTTGCCATTCCAATTGAAGACGTGAACCGCAGCCACTTGCGCTTCACCTTCCGGCACCGCTCGTCTCAGGACTGTGAGTACAAATGTATTTAATTCATTTATTGATGTTTTGTCCGTCCGCGCATCCGCCTCCTAAACATGCCAGTGGAAACGTTTGCCGTCCAATGCCGTAAATATAGAAAGATATTCCTCAAATTAAGTGAAATCGATGCTAAAATGTGTTTAGTGACGTTGGTTTATTTGGACTTTATAAGTGCATTTTTCATCCTTAGCGGGGAAATTCAAGTTTAAAGTTAAAATTAAACTAGAAATGAGAATAAAACTGTCATTGCTCGTGCCACTTCACTGAAATTAACCTGGCAATTATTTTTTACAAGCCAGTTTGGTAAGTTGTAGATACATTACAAAATAGGATGGGATATTTTCCAGCGTTAAACCTTTTTGTTCATTACAACACTGGAAAGGCTAGATTTTTCTTTATTACAGGTAAGATCATAATGTGTTAAAGAAGAATTTCAAGTACATCGTCTAGAAACGGGTTGAAAAAGAACTGATTAAAAATATAAAACAAACTCTCCAAAATAACTGTTTAAGAAGAATTCTGCTCTGTCATTTTTTGCACCAGACCCAGACCACACCATAGAATAATATCATAAAACGGGGAACATGACCAAAGAGCAAGACAATAATAATACAAAAATGATAATAATAAAAGCCCAATGACCCATTTACATATATATCTCTTTTTTGCACCTTACCACATTTTTTATTACATTTTTTATTTATTAAATTTTTTAGATTTTTAGAATACTATCACAAAACGGGGAACATGACCAGAGAGCAAGACAAACATAATAATAATAATAATAATAGTGATACAAATTATAATAATAAAGGCACAATGATAAAACACAAATTACAGCATAAAAATAAAAAATTAAGTCCCATTTATAAATATTTTTTTTGAACCAAACCACATTTTTAATTTTTTTTTTATTAAGTTCCCCCCCCCCCCCCATTTTTTTAGAATTCTATCATAAAACAGTGAACATGACCAGAAAGCAAGACAAACATTTTTTGGAATAAAATGAATTAAATAGTAATAAAATAAAAATAAAGGCACAGTGACAAAACATGACTAAAATCACAGCATAAAAAGTCCAACATTTAAGTCTCATTGATAAATCAGTTTTTGCACCATACCACATTTTTATTTTTTTTATTCCATTTCTTTTAATTTTTTAGAATACTATCAAACACAGTGAACATGACCAGAGAGCAGGACAAGAACAATAAAAAATGAAATAAAATAAATTTTAAAAAAGTATGGTAGTGGTGTTTAAAAAATAAAAAATAAAGGCACAATGACAAAACCTGAATAAAATCACAGCATAAAAAGTTCTACATTTAAGTCTCATTTACATTGCATTAGTCTGATCCATGCTGCGTTCTGAAGGTCAGCTATTAGACCCGTCCTTCTATTGGCAGAGCGGTGTCGGCTCGTCACTGGCTACAGCTGGGCACTGACTATTTTCTGGAGCGATATGCTTGTTAATTAGGACCTATCGCCTCGCTCGGAGTGGCCAGCTCTGTAATTGCCTTCTGTTTCCTAATATGCTTTCTGTATCGTTCTGGCCTGTGGAGACGGCGTCCCGCGTCCTGGCCGCTCTTCCCCTCCATCTGCTGACCACCTTGTCCTCATAATATTTAATGGTCAGCCACAGAAATAGTTTCCCTTTTCCTTCACGCTCGTCCCCATTGGCATAAAAGCGTCGTCGATATTTTCCTGAAAACCGCCACCCGGGGAAGTTCGGATCTGATTATTTTATGACAAATCCGCGTGTTAAAGGTGCATTACCGAACATTTGCACTGGTGAGAGAGGGTTTGCCATTTGTCTGCCTTTCGTTTATGATGTGTTAGATGCTTTTCTCCATTGTTTTTTCTTGACAATGTATTTTAAATTGAGCATTTTTGATTATTGAGTGCAGAAACATATTTTAAAAATGTAATAAAATGCGATTTATGCATTCAATTTCCTTCCGATGTTTAAATGGTTTCTATGGAATTTTGAGAGGATTTTGAGAGGATTACTGTGGGGTAGAAAAACAAACAAAATTGAAAAGCTCTAAAATGTCTATATCTGGTGGCTTTCTTAATGATGATGATGATTTATTATTATTATTTTTTGTTTTGTTTTAATTTTATTTTTTATTGTTTAAATTAATTAATTTTTTTTTAATTTTTTTTATTTTTTTAATCCATAAATTGGAATTTAAATAACTTTACATTTGGTCTGACATTCAGTTAATCTAAGTGGTTTGTCTCTACACTCAACACAACGGCCATTTTTAAGCCTAATTGAGTTCTTGTGTTTTGGTAAAGTTTCTAAACTGTTTCACTTGAAATGCTGCCCTATAGGTCTCCGTCTGTCCAATCCCATTTCGAGGTCATTTACATTATTTTGTCCCGGCCATCGGGGAATCTGTCTCAATTGGAATGCAACTTGTTGAATAGTCGCAAAAGGAAGAACGGTCACGCTTGGATTATTGCGGTAAATTAATTCTTACAGATAGGAGCGTCTGTGCTTTTAAATGTATTTGTTCAGAAAAATACACTTGATATTACAGGCTACGCAGCGTTGGGTAGTTCCGTATTTTCCGAACTATAAGTCACACCAGGCAAGACATGCATAATAGTCGCACTGGAGTATAAGTCGCATTTTTGGGGGAAATGTATTTGATAAAATCCGAGACCGAGAACAGACAGTTCCTCTGTAAATGCAGTTTAAAATAATAACAAATGAGAAAACATGGTGAATAGGTGTACGTATGCTAACGCTAACACCTTCAGCTACATGACGTATGCTAACGCTAACACCTTCAGCTACATGACGTATGCTAACGCTAACACCTTCAGCTACATGACGTATGCTAACGCTAACACCTTCAGCTACATGACGTATGCTAACGATAACACCTTCAGCTACATGAGGTATGCTAACGCTAACACCTTCAGCTACATGAGGTATGCTAACGCTAACACCTTCAGCTACATGACGTATGCTAACGCTAACACCTTCAGCTACATGACGTATGCTAACGATAACACCTTCAGCTACATGAGGTATGCTAACGCTAACACCTTCAGCTACATGAGGTATGCTAACGCTAACACCTTCAGCTACATGAGGTATGCTAACGCTAACACCTTCAGCTACATGAGGTATGCTAACGCTAACACCTTCAGCTACATGAGGTATGCTAACGCTAACACCTTCAGCTACATGAGGTATGCTAACGCTAACACCTTCAGCTACATGAGGTATGCTAACGCTAACACCTTCAGCTACATGAGGTATGCTAACGATAACACCTTCAGCTACATGAGGTATGCCAACGATAACACCTTCAGCTACATGAGGTATGCTAACGCTAACACCTTCAGCTACATGACGTATGCTAACGCTAACACCGTCAGCTACATGAGGTATGCTAACGATAACACCTTCAGCTACATGAGGTATGCTAACGCTAACACCTTCAGCTACATGAGGTATGCTAACGCTAACACCTTCAGCTACATGAGGTATGCTAACGCTAACACCTTCAGCTACATGAGGTATGCTAACGCTAACACCTTCAGCTACATGAGGTATGCTAACGCTAACACCTTCTGCTACATGATGTATGCTAACGCCAACACCTTCAGCTACATGACGTATGCTAACACTAACACCTTCAGCTACATGACGTATGCTAACGCTAACACCTTCAGCTACATGACGTATGCTAACGCTAACATCTTCAGCTACATGACGTATGCTAACGTTAACACCTTCAGCTACATGACGTATGCTAACGCTAACACCTTCAGCTACATGACGTATGCTAACGCTAACACCTTCAGCTACATGACGTATGCTACACCTTCAGCTACATGACGTATGCTACACCTTCAGCTACATGACGTATGCTACACCTTCAGCTACATGACGTATGCTAACGCTAACACCTTCAGCTACATGACGTATGCTAACGCTAACACCTTCAGTTACATGACGTATGCTAACGCTAACACCTTCAGCTACATGAGGCACAGACAGAACTGTGGTAAGTGTCTGGTATGTTAACGTAACATATGAACAGTTATTCAGATAACTATAGGAAGGCAGCAGGACCTGATGGCATCAGCCCCAGGCTCCTTAAGTCCTGCGCAGATGAACTGTGTGGAGTGATGGAGCATGTCTTCAACATGAGCCTGAAGCTGAGGGTGGTACCACAGGTCTGGAAGACCTCCTGTCTGGTACCTGTGCCTAAGACACCGCGCCCCAAAGACCTCAACAGCTTCAGGCCAGTGGCTCTCACGTCCCACCTGATGAAGACACTGGAGCGGCTGGTCCTGGACCACCTCCGCTCCACCGTGAGCTCAGCCATGGACCCGCTGCAGTTTGCATATCGGTCTGGCATCGGAGTGGAGGACGCCGTCATCTCCCTGCTGCACCGCTCTCTCTCTCACCTGGAAAAGCCTGGCAGCTCTGTGAGGATTCTGTTCTTCGATCTTTCCAGCGCCTTCAACACCATCAGCTCCTGAGGGACAAGCTGGAGACGGCTGGTGTGGAGTATGACCTGGCAGAGTGGATCCTGGACTACCTCACAGACCGACCCCAGTTTGTGAGAGCCCGGAACTGTGTGTCTGACACTCGGACCTGCAGTGTGGGGGCGCCCCAGGGCACTGTCCTCGCGCCCTTTCTCTTCACCCTTTACACTGCAGACTTCAGACATGACACGGACAGCTGTGTCCTGCAGAAGTTCTCTGACGACTCTGCCATCATCGGACTCATCACGGACGACGATGACGGGGAGTACAGAGGACTGGCGCAGGACTTTGTGGACTGGTGTCAGCGGAACCACCTCCTCATCAACGCGGGGAAGACCAAGGAGATGGTGGTGGACTTTCGCAGACGCCACCCCACTGCCCCCTCACCAGTGAACATCCAGGGACGGGACATTGAGAGAGTGGACTCATACAAGTACCTGGGTGTTCATCTGAACCACAAACTGGACTGGACTCATAACACAGACGCACTGTACAGGAAGAGCCAGAGTCGGCTCTACCTCCTGAGGAGACTCAGGTCTTTTGGAGTGACAGGGCCACTCCTGAAGACCTTCTACGACTCTGTGGTGCATCAGCTCCTGTAGGTGTGGCCTGCTGGAGCAGCAGCATCACAGAGAGGGAGAGGAAGAGGCTGGACAGAGTCATCAAGAAGTCCAGCTCCATCCTGGGCTGTGCTCTGGACTCGGTGCAGGAGGTGGGGGACAGAAGGGTCCTGGCTAGATTCACATCTATGCTGGACCATGAGTGTCGCCCCCTGCAGGACACTCTCTCCGCTCTGGAGAGCAGCTTCAGTGAGAGACTGATCCACCCTCGCTGTGTGAAGGAAAGGTTCCGTAGGTCTTTCCTTCCTGCTGCTGTCAGACTTTATAACAAAAACTGTTAGTCCTGAACACTCGCAATACTGACCTAACCTAATACTGATGTGCAATTCTGTCATATGTGCAATTGCTGTTGGAATTCATGTGCAATTCATGTGCAATTACTGTGAAATTCATGTGCAATCTATGTGCTGTCGTGACACATATTCATGTGCAATTACTGTCGTGATCACATGCAATGGTATTTATGTATTTATTTATTTGTCTATGGGAGTTTTTATTTATTTATAGGAGATCTTCTACTGAAAGTGTTTTTCAGACTTCCTATAAGTGATCTGTTCTGTTCTTCTGTATCTGCCTCTGGATCTACCTGCGTTGCACCAATGAAATTTCCCCATGTGGGACAATAAAGGAATATCTTATCTTATCTTATAAAGAACATGCTAACAAGTTTAGCAAAGCATCAGTTTTACCCCAAATCACTAAATCCACTGAATTCTTCTTCCTCTGTGTCACTTCTAAACAACTCCACAAACTCCAGAGGAAGAGGAAGTGCAGATTCTTCTTCTGCGTCGCTCAGAGCCTAGAGCGCCCTCTTGTGGTTTTCAGTGTGAAAATAACGAATAATATCACATATAAGTCGCTCTGGCCAAACTATGGAAGAAAGGTGCAACTTATAGTCCAAAGAATACGATAAGTAAACTGAATAAGGCACAACATTTTTTTATGCATTAGTCATTGTGCATAATTCAGTTCATTTCCAATAACAGTAGTTTGTCAGTATCACAGGGATGTCACCATTTCAAACGTTACTGTGAGAAAAAACATTACGTTTTTTATCGATTTTTTGCACTTATTATTGAGACTGAGACCAAACAACAGTGAAATCTTTAATTTTCTTTCATTCTCGTGGTCTGACATGCGACTGTTCCTCAAGTTTGTGACCGACTTTACACAATTGAACTCTCTGAAAGACTAAATAAAACTAAATGTGACAAAAAACAGCCAGATAAAAACAGTTGTATACATTTAGGTCTTTTTTTGACAGATTGAACTCAGAAGACACGGTTATTATTATTATTATTTTTTGTATTCTTACGATTATATTATGACCTGAATTATCACAATTATCGATTAACTGAATACTCTTCACATCCCAAGGGTCATATTTTTTTGTATTTCCTTCCTCTGTATCGACAATTGTTGAAAAATCTGGTTTCGATAAACGTTTTAGTATCTGGGTGTCGTTTTTCTTTAGTTTTTTTCAATCCAAACGACATACGGACCACTTTTCTTGCCTATATTCAGACAATTCCTGGCTGTAAACCTCCCTCTCCCTCAGTCGCCTCCCTCTGCTGGTCCGTCCACATGCTTAGGTCCGAGGGTCTCTTCGGCTGTGAGATAATCCACTCGGAGAGCCCCACTTCTCACTCCCGCCGTGTCTCGATGCTGTTACGGAGCGCGCCTTTGAAACCCAACGACCGGCTTTTATCTGCCTGCGACGGTTGCTTTAGAAACGGGCTCACCTCGCCTGACTCCTGCGCCGCAGCGGCGCGCCGATGACGCCAAACTCCGGCTCGTCACTCGCTCCAGCGCTACAGAGGCTGCAGTCGGTGTTGTCGGGTCACGTTTTATTTTTATTTCTAAATGCGTTTCATGTGGCGCTGTCTAAAGTCATTCCGTGGCGATATCGGTGCAAAGTTTTTACCGGACGATAAGTCACACCGCCCAAAAAGTGCATAATAGAGAAGAAAAAAACATATATAAGTCTCACTGGAGTATAAGTCGCATTTTTTGGGGAAATGTATTTGATAAAATCCAAGACCAAGAACAGACATTTCATCTGTAAATGCAGTTTAAAATAATAACAGATGAGAGAACATGGTGAATAGGTGTACGTATGCTAACGCTAACACCTTCAGCTACATGACGTATGCTAACGCTAACATCTTCAGCTACATGATGTGTGCTAACGCTAGCACCTTCAGCTACATGACGTATGCTAACGCTAACACCTTCAGCTACATGACGTGTGCTAACGCTAACACCTTCAGCTACATGACGTGTGCTAACGCTAACACCTTCAGCTACATGACGTATGCTAACGCTAACACCTTCAGCTTCATGTCGTATGCTAAAGCCAACACCTTCAACTACATGACGTATGCTAACGCTAACACCTTCAGCTTCATGTCGTATGCTAATGCCAACACCTTCAGCTACATGACGTATGCTAACGCTAACACCTTCAGCTACATGACGTATGCTAACGCTAACACCTTCAGCTACATGACGTATGCTAACGCTAACACCTTCAGCTACATGACGTTAACACCTTCAGCTACATGACGTATGCTAACGCTAACACCTTCAGCTACATGACGTGTGCTAACGCTAACACCTTCAGCTACATGACGTATGCTAACGCTAACACCTTCAGCTACATGACGTATGCTAACGCTAACACCTTCAGCTACATGACGTATGCTAACGCTAACACCTTCAGCTACATGACGTATGCTAACGCTAACACCTTCAGCTACATGACGTATGCAAACGCTAACACCTTCAGCTACATGACGTATGCTAACGCTAACACCTTCAGCTACATGACGTATGCTAACGCTAACACCTTCAGCTACATGACGTATGCTAACGCTAACACCTTCAGCTACATGACGTATGCTAACGCTAACACCTTCAGCTACATGAGGCACAGACAGAACTGTGGTAAGTGTCTGGTATGTTAACGTAACATATGGACAGTTATTCAGATAACTATAGCATAAAGAACATGCTAACAGATAACTATAGCATAAAGAACATGCTAACAGATAACTATAGCATAAAGAACATGCTAACAAGTTTAGCAAAGCATCAGTTTTACCCCAAATCACTAAATCCATTGAATTCTTCTTCCTCTGTGTCACTTCTAAACAACTCCACAAACTCCAGAGGAAGAGGAAGTGCAGATTCTTCTTCTGCGTCGCTTAGAGCCTAGAGCGCCCTCTTGTGGTTGTGTGAAAATAACGAATAATATCACATATAAGTCGCTCTGGAGTATAAGTCGCACCTCGGCCAAAACGATGAAAAAAGCCACTACTTATAAATACGGTCACAAGTTATTCAAAAACGGTGTCTTCTGGCTTAGTTTTAAGGTTAGTTTCTAAGTCGCTGAATACATGATGCGTAAACGTGCCTGTAAAGTGTTCATCTGTGCAGCGATATCACAAAACATCTGCATGGGATTTTTTTTGCTGCGCACGTAGTTACGCCGCTGTTGTTTTGGCCTGATCGCCGCTCTCGTCTCTGAGCGGGAGGCACTTCTGTCCACAATCACCCTCAGGGGCAGTATTTGGCTCGCCACCTTTTCACGCGCTCTCAAAAACATCCAGCGCAAAACCTGAATCAGCAGTTTTCTTAATTGTGATGAGAGCGCATGATTTAAAGGTTTGCAAATGCTAGAAAACAAATAAAGTGCTGTTGCAGTATTCTGTACCTGTTCTCTGGTGCAGCAGAGACGCAGAGGAGCTTATTGGGGCTTCTCTGCTTTTCACTTGGAAAAACAGTCACACAAAACTTATGTAGTGCCATTACAGAGCTGGAGCCACGACTGAAATGGTTGGGAGGTTTGTAGAGTTAAAAAGATCTAATGCAGCCAATCGATTGAGGACACAAATGCATCTTTACGAAGTTACGTTATGATATAGTATTATATCGTATTTAAATCCATCCATCTCAGCATCATAGAGCAGTCTTCCATGTTTTAATTTTACCCTGATTTTTAACACGTTTGCCTTGGTGTTTTCATTGCTTAAAATACTTACTACACTTTTTAATACAATGCCATGTACACACAAAGATAATAACCAAATAAATTAGTATTATCTTGTCATCTTTTGATGACAAGATAAAAGATTGCTCGAGACCATTCTACAACTATTAAGAAAAGTCAGGTATTTTTCAGTTTCGATACCTGCTCAAAAGAGGACCTGGTTTCTATTATTATGATTGTTTTATTTGTATTTTTGTATTTATTGTATTTTATTGTATTGTATTTTTATTTTTTTAATTTATTGTATTTAAAAATGTATTTATAATTTACTTTGATTTTTGTTTATGGTTCACTTTTTCAGATTTTTTAAAAATTTTATTTACTATTGATTAGTATGTGGGTAATGGACTACATTAGTCCTTTTAACAAGCAATAAGCAATTTACATTCTGTATATTTCAAAATTATAAATCAATTAATGGGAGTTTAATGTTATATTTTCTTCCAGTTATTATTTCTATGAAGTGAATATAACAGTATACAATGACTTTATTAGCTTTAACTTATTTATGTTATAGAGTATAAGGGTATTTATGTTTATTAATGTTCAAATCTTTAACAAAAACCCTGCAGACCGCTCTTTTATGCTCGTCTTTTTAACGGAGCGCTTCAACACTCGCTCCTCTTCACTGCCGCCTCTTATCACAGAAACCACAAGAACAGGGACCCTCGCCATTCTGGCTCTTGCGCCTCCTCGGTCATTATCTGACCCGGAGAGGGGCCGATGGGCTCCGGAGAGGGGCCGATGGGCTCCGGACATTCATCTGAAGTGACAGCTCAACCCGCCGAGACGGAGAAGTTCTGAAAAGGTCTGACTTTGATTGACTGCTGTCCGGAGAATGACCTTTTCTGCCGCGCCGGTGTATTATCGGGTGCAATGAAGCCGGAGTCGGGTGTTTCTGAGTCCGTAAATGTGCTTAAAAGGAACTGCGCAGAGGTGAAGGGATCTGGTTTTGGTCTGGATTTGGTTTCTCTGGATCGTGCGGTGGACCCTGGACTTTGGTCTGAGCTGTGGACCAGGCCCCGGACCCGTTTCTGGACCTTCATCTACAGAACTTTTCGGGTTGGACAGCGCTCCAGAATAAAAGCAGCGCCAAAACAAAGCATTTTGCATTTCTTCAATTTCATTTTTTTTTTTACTAGAACAATGCCTTGGAAACGAGTATTAGCAGGGTCGCCTCTCCATAGACCTGACCTGTTATAATGGCGTCAAAAGCAGGTGGCCGACGTCCCACAAGAAAAGTAAAAAAAAAAAAAAAATTATATAAAGGAAAAACTAGGACTTAAGTTTTGGTCGACTAGAAAAAAAATATTAATAAGGCTGCCCCAAATAAATTGTCTGTTTGCTGTAACCCGACCCACTATTTTTCAAGTGGGTAGGTAGGTAGGTATTTTTTTTTACTTAAAAGCATAAAAAAATCCAAATTTGTATATAGAATTGAATGATAATTTGCCTATGAAATTAAGTTAATATTATCATTTATCAAAAGAGATGCTACCGTAAATGTACAAAAAAAAAAAAGAATAAGTCCACCCAATAAACTATTTTTGGAGGTCTTGGTCATCAAATATGACAAATTCTGCATATTTCAACCACTGTCAAATCCCGTTTTTTCTATTCTGCCAGTGACACGCAGTGACCACCAGGGGTTAGGCTTCAACAGACAATGACTTGAATGTTCTCCGCTCGCTTGTTAAGTTTAATTTTCATTTCTTTTTCGGCTTCATAATATATTTTGCGAGTTCCAGTGATACAAAATTATTCAACACGGCGCTTTTTGAAAAAACGGTCGGTGAGTCGGCAAAATATAAGAAAAATAAAAGAATTTGGCATAATTTTGACAAAATGCTGATATTTTTTTTTCAGTTGGCTATAATTTTGACGGCTCGGTCGGGTTACGGCAAACAGACTAAAATTTAGTCTTTGTGATTCATTTGATTTTTTGGGATTTTTTCCAAGGTTGAGCACAATCTATTACTTTGTCTATTACTTTTCTATAAAGGAAAAACTGGGACATTAGTTGTGGTCGACTATAAAAAATATGAATAATGACACAACATTTATTGTGATTCACTGTTGATAAAAACGACTTTGAATTTGAGATTTTTCCCCAGGTTGAACGTGGCCAAAGTCCCGCGTCTGAATGACTTTTTGATTAGAATGATGTGAAAAGGAGTCGTCTTTCGCTCTTTGACCTCGTATAAAAGCTCTTTTCGGTCCACCTCATGTTCAACAACATCATTAGAGGACACAAAAGAGCAAATGACTCGCTGCGTCGTGTTCTCCAGCTTTTATCCACCTTCAACCGACTGTGAAATTGGTTAATTGACGCACAATGGCAAACGGCAAAACTCCTCTTTTGTGTAGCGCTGTTCGGCAAACGGTTAACAGTGAATCGTTTGAATTAATTATCCACTTGGACATTTGGACTTGTTTATCTTGCAGATCAATATAGAAATCAGTTGTATAATTCATATTTATCATTTGGCTTCCACAATAATAAACTGTACATGGCCTCTCTATAGTCGTTATCCCCAGTATTACAATTTATCTGCTCATTTATATGTTTTATTATTTCATTTGATCATTATTTATGCTTTACTTTGTCTCACTGCTTCCATTTTCCATTATCTTTCCAATTATTTTTTATATAATACATTGGTTTATTCACATAATATGACTAAAAAGGAAAAACAAAAGGATGTAATTGTGTAAATTAACTGATGTACGATGTTAGACTTCAACCGTCTGTGCAGTATTCACGGGCAATTGTTTTATTTAAAAGTATTCGTGCTTTTCAGCTTCCGTGCTAACTTTTTTATCCCCTTTTTCCTTCAGCTAAAGACAAATCGGAGAAGATCTTTGCCCTGTCGTTTGTGAAGCTGATGAGATACGACGGGACGACTCTGCGCGACGGCGAGCACGACCTCATCGTGTACAAGGTAAACGTCACAGGCAAAAGTAAAGCGAGAAGAATGAAGTGAAATAAAGTGCGTGCCATATGTTGTCAGCCGCTACTGTCCGTTGAAATACAATGTAATCACATAATTGACATAAGATGGACTAAATGAGACTCACATTTTGTACGTGGTTTTGCTTTAACTTTGCACTTTATTTTCATCTGGATGCATTATTCTTAAAATTCTTAATATACACTTAGTTTTTTTTCTTCTATTTAAAAAAAAAAAGTAATTTAATTTATTATTATTTTCGTATTTTTATTCTTTTTCTTTCTTTTTTCTTTCTCAATAAAAAATAAATGTAAAAAATTCAAAAGGAAAAGATAATCATCAGTTTTTTTTAGCTGTTTTAGTCAAAAATTGTCCAAAACATTTGACTGGACTTTTACTTATTAGATTAAACGAGGGCTGGGGCCACGATACGATACACATCCCGATACTCTGAACTTGATACGATACACGTCCTGATTCATGGATATCCCTGAAAACTGGTGTTAAAACTTTACCAAAATGATGAAAAATGCATTAGAATTTCATCCTCCTATGATGAAAAAATACATTAAAACATGGATCATAATTTGTATGTACATGTTTTCTCTGTGTAGGCTGGTTCATAGTGCTTAATTTATGTTTATTTATGTAGTGTGGGACTGGGAGGGGCTATGGAAACTCTATAGATGTTTTTAAAATAGATACATAATTAATACAAAATAATAAGTACGCATCTCTGTCTTTATACACGATACATGCATTGCCAAGAAGTTGATCTCGATGTATCACCACATCTATTTAATTAATACATTTTTAATTTTACACCTGCCTTATTTGATTATTGATTATCATTATTATTGAAAGTTCCTCGTTTGTGGATTTTCTTCACTGACGAGGGCAATAAACCTCTTGATTCCGATTAAACTTTTATTAAATTACACCTGCTTTTTTTCCGTCACCAAAAAATAAAATCATTCTTCCAGTGAAACAATGACACATCCAGAGTCGAAGCCAGAATGTACATGTTCATAATTACAATTCACCCACATCCTACGTCGTTGTTTAAAGTGCGGCCTCAAAGCCAAACGACCTGCGTTAGCACCATTAGCAGTGAGATGAACCATTAGCTCGAGGTGGTGGGTGCTCTAATCACTGAGACTTCAGCATCTGCACTCACACCCAGAATTCATTTGTTCTCAATTAAAACTGTTACCTTTGCCTCGCCGAGCACATTTATGTTAATTAAACCCTGATTATGAGCAGGTCTATCCTGGCTGACCTCATTAGGGATGTGAAACTCTAGTTGTTGTAGCTGTTGTTGTTGTTGTAGCTTCAATGGTTTTCAGAGCTTTTGTTTTTGTGTGATTTGTTTCACTGCTAAAATCTTTTCTAATCTAAACATTTTTGCTTGAGGGAAATACGTTAAAATGTGTATTTCTGTTTTAAATTGGTAGCTAATTATTTTGTAGGAGAAGCAAGTGTAGGAGGTGTACTTAAAATAAAAAAGGTGATGTATTTTTTGTTTGTATCTGAATGTTGACATTTTAAAAATAATAATAAAAATAATCATAATGAAAATGAAAAAGAATAAGAAAATGAATGAACACAAATAATAAAAATATGTATATTGAAATATATAATAAAAATAAAAATAAATCATTTATTCAAAACGTTTTCTAACTTCTGACTACACTAGAAAAAGTTAACTAGTGCACCATTATTTTTTTTATGGTCTTGGTATTTTCCTTAACTACTTGTGTCCTGAAGTAAAAAATAATTAAATAAATAAATCGGTGTAAAATATTCCCAAAAACTCACAGTGACAATATTGCATCTCATGACTATCTGTACAGATCTGACTGATCTGGTTTAAAATAAAACCACTTCCCTTCAAATGTGTATTCTAAAGTGGAACTCCTCACAAGCGAGATTACATAGACGTTTTATTCATGTATTTTTTCCCCACATAACATAAAAATCACTTTCTTTCGCCCATAAAATCGTCCAATTTCAGGCCGAGGCCAAGAAGTTCGAGGACTCGTCTCTGTACCTTAACCTGCCGGCCACAAAGATGGAGATGGAGGAGAAGGGCTACTCCACGGCCGGGAAGACCTCCCAAAACCTGGGCAACTGCAGCATCAGCAAGGACTCCTTCCAGATCTCCACCCTGGTCTGCTCCACCAAGCTCACGCAAAACGGTAACATGTTCATCACTGCCGCCGTGCTCGTGAGCAAGAGGACGCTTCACTTACTCTGCTGTCGTGTGAATAAGGCGGGACACTGCACACGAAGGGGAACGATTCTTACATTTAGTCAGAATAAAGCATTTTAAGAGTAACAATAACCAACGATTGCACGTTTCAGAGACATGAAATGCTGAATACTTAGAGTGTGCAGGATTGAAATGTTTTGTGTTGCAGGTGCTACTGTAAGTATTGTATGTATTTGTATTTATTATCATTTTTTCGTCCTTATGAAGTTACAATGTCCCATATAAATCTGTGGTTGCAAATGGATTACATTAAATAATCAAACCTCAGCAAACTGACTTCAAAACTAGAAAATTAAATTAATAAAAAAAAAAAAAAAAATTAAAATGAATAAAATGAATAAAATGAATAAAATGAATAAAATGAATAAAATGAAAATATAAAAATATAAAAAAATATAATGTCGTTTTATTCAACCAGGAAGTGTGCCAGAGGCATTTTACAATAACAACAACAACAATGTCAGAGAGCACGTTTGGCTGGACCCGGGTCAGAGGGCATATTTGGGGTCAGATAATACTTTACATTGAATACATTGAATACATTAAATACATTAAATACATTGAATACATTGAATAAAATGAATAAAATGAATAAAATGAATAAAATGAAATACATTGAATACATTGAATAAAATGAATAAAATGAATAAAATGAAAAAAATGAATAAAATGAAATACATTGAATACATTGAATAAAATGAATAAAATGAAATACATTAAATAACATAGTATCTTAAGCAAAGCTATCTTGTCCATCTTTGCTTTTAGAAATAGTTGTCAGTGGTTTTAGAGTCTCATGGAAAAGAATGACACGTCCCAGGTGACTGTGGTTTAATATATTTTCATTGCTTAAATTGTTAAAAATGCTGTGATGTATTTGTCAGTTGTTTTATTATGAATACTTGACAACAAAATTGACCCTTTTTGAGCTTGTAAGCATGTTATATTATAACATTGTTCCCTCGTCGCAAACAGACCTGGAGTTGTATTTTGCTTCATTCTCGCTCGTTTTGTAATTCCTGTTAACGAGATCATCTTCTCTGAGCGCTCACAAAACACTCCATTTCAAGTGTTTTCCTAAACTGTACCGTCACAGGTGAAAAAAACACTTCTCCTGTGCAGTTTTTAAGCCCATAAACCACCCGAGAGTCTATTATAATATCCACATTGCCCACACTGCGGATCGAAAGTGTGTTTTCCACTGCGTCCACTTTAAAGCAGGTAATCTGACTGTAAAACTTGCTTAAATACTTAATTCATCTACATAATTCCAACACACAATGTACAAGAATTGCTTTTCCTTCTACATTGCGTCTTATCATCATAGCAACGCGTCCGATTTCACATTTTCTCTCTGCGTTGGAACTTGTTGACATTTGATTTGTCTCTTTTGTTCTCTAAACGTCTTTGTCGCCACAAGCTCAAGGGCCCTCCGTTCACCCGCCGCTGTTCTAACCTCCGTCCTCCCTCCTTCCTCCCTCCCTCTCTCGCTGTCACTCGAGCCTCGCTCACTCCGTCTCGTCCGTTTGCAGCTGTCAATCCGCGGCCGTCTTTCCTCCCTCGGGTGCAGGAGGAGGAAGCAACACTTATTAAAACGGAGAAAGCCCCGCCCGTGCCCCGCCCGTGTCCCCCGCGGATTAAGCAGATCCAGCCTCTCGCTCGACACTCCGACACATGTTTACAAATCCTATCATGGCGCTAAACCCTCTGAAACACGTCCTCAATTCCACACAAGTGTCATTGTTGTCTCGTGTGTAGACGCTCGGGCACTTGTGTGTATTTAAATCCTCCTGTTGCACAATGTCGTCGGTCGGGGCCAAACGATGATCTGAAAACTGTTCGTGTGTGAATGTGTGTCTCTACAAGCAGAAAACGTCTCCTTTATACAGTCATAATGACATGTGTTGGTTATTTACTGTCCTGGCCACGCCTTACAAAGATGTACGCTCTTGAATTGTATCTTTTCTCCATAATTTATGATGGACAAACGTATTAAAGAGTCTGACTTTTAGATGGGGTTTGAAAACGCCCCGTCCAAATCATTTTGTCCGGGGCCGTACGGGGGTCGACCAGGCGAAAAAACGAGTAGCTTTGGCGTTCTCCGGACCTCGGCTCGACAGCCAATCAGAGCCAAGCACACACATTTTGTCGACCAATCAGCAAAAAGCAGCAAATTTTCAATCGTAAGCTGTAATGGCGGACTATTGTCAAATGCTTCCCGGTCCGATTTAATGATAATATTCCCTTTTTTTCTAAGATTTATTAATGAAATGACCCCGTCCTTGCACTCGAAAATGCCCGTCCACATTTTAAAATACCTCGTCCAAAATACGGGAAGACGGGTCCATATCTAAAAGCCTGTTCATGTCCAAACAAACATGGCGACTTACAAGTCGAAAAAGGGGAATACTTAATGTGTAGGATTGACGTTATAGATTATTTTCTGAACGTTATGAGGATTTTCGAGGGGAAATGTCTCCAGCTTTTGAGCGACTCTAGTCTGAAGTGCTCCATGGGGAACATCCTGCACTCCAGAAGGAAATGTTTCTGAAATTATCACTTTTGTCCCCTTCATGATGATTGTTTATTTTGGTGCTCGCAATTATATCCAGACCAGAAACCATCAATTAACCTTGACATCTCTAATCAGCGAGTCTTCAGCAACAATAGAAAAGATTCAATCGGCCTTTTAAAAAATCAAATTAAAGATGGTGTTTGTTACATGCACTTAGAAAATATACAAAACGACTTTTTGCACTAATGGTTTACACTTTATTGTCCCTGTAGGGGGCAGTGTCCAGCATAATGTCCACGCCTAAAAGAACTTCGCCGCAGACTCGAAGATAACACATTTTTCCACCAATGTTATAATGTTTTAAAATCTGAATGCGCCACTGCCCCGCTATTTTTAATTAAACCAGTCTTTACTTATTTACTCTTTTCTGGACACAGTTGGGAGAAGAGCGGGGAAGGGACTCTGCTTCGGGCAAACCTCGACTAGAATCCAAATTGTTTTCCTCGCCCGAAGCACCGGTCGCTTTGAATAAAGAGTGCATCCTTCGCTTTCTTCATTCAGATGGAGTCGGTGGAAATGAGCGGGAAGGGCCAGTGCTGCTGGACACGGGGCCAGTGCTGCTGGACGTGTGGGCAGCGAACTGTTCCAGCAAATTGGCTTTATTCCCCTGTCACTTTACGCTCTTCGGCCGGCGCTTTCCCTTCTGTGGCAGGGGCGGTCAAACGCTGCCCTCTTTTGTTACTCATTTTAGTTTGGCCCTAATTAGTATATGTACTTTTTGCTTCAAATATGAGTAATTCTACCTAAAACATCCCACTGCGCTACAGTCCTGACACCTAAAAACTACAGTCCTAACGCCTAAAAACTACAGTCCTAACACCTAAAAGCTACAGTCCTGACACCTAAAAGCTACAGTCCTGACACCTAAAAGCTACAGTCCTAACACCTAAAAGCTACAGTCCTAACACCTAAAAGCTACAGTCCTAACTCCTAAAAGCTACAGTCCTAACACCTAAAAGCTACAGTCCTAACTCCTAAAAGCTACAGTCCTGACACCTAAACGCTACAGTCCTAACTCCTAAAAGCTACAGTCCTAACACCTAAAAGCTACAGTCCTAACTCCTAAAAGCTACAGTCCTGACACCTAAACGCTACAGTCCTAACGCCTAAAAGCTACAGTCCTAACACCTAAAAGCTACAATCGTACCGCCTAAAAGCTACAATCCTAATGCCTAAAAGCTACAATCCTAACACCTAAACGCTACAGTCCTAACGCCTAAAAGCTACAATCCTAATGCCTAAAAGCTACAATCCTAACACCTAAAAGCTACAGTCCTAACGCCTAAAAGCTACAATCCTAACACCTAAAAGCTACAATCCTAAAGCCTAAAAGCTACAGTCCTGACACCTAAAAGCTACAGTCCTAACACCTAAAAGCTACAGTCCTAACTCCTAAAAGCTACAGTCCTAACACCTAAAAGCTACAGTCCTAACTCCTAAAAGCTACAGTCCTGACACCTAAACGCTACAGTCCTAACGCCTAAAAGCTACAGTCCTAACACCTAAAAGCTACAATCGTACCGCCTAAAAGCTACAATCCTAATGCCTAAAAGCTACAGTCCTAACGCCTAAAAGCTACAATCCTAACACCTAAAAGCTACAATCCTAACGCCTAAAAGCTACAATCCTAACACCTAAAAGCTACAATCCTAACACCTAAAAGCTACAGTCCTGACACCTAAAAGCTACAGTCCTGACACCTAAAAGCTACAGTCCTGACACCTAAAAGCTACAGTCCTGACACCTAAACGCTACAGTCCTGACACCTAAACGCTACAGTCCTGACACCTAAACGCTACAGTCCTGACACCTAAACGCTACAGTCCTGACACCTAAACGCTACAGTCCTAACACCTAAAAGCTACAGTCCTAAAGCCTAAAAGCTACAGTCCTAAAGCCTAAAAGCTACAGTCCTAACACCTAAAAGCTACAGTCCTAACACCTAAAAGCTACAGTCCTAACACCTAAAAGCTACAGTCCTAACACCTAAAAGCTACAGTCCTGACACCTAAACGCTACAGTCCTAACGCCTAAAAGCTACAGTCCTAAAGCCTAAAAGCTACAATCCTAACACCTAAAAGCTACAATCCTAACACCTAAAAGCTACAGTCCTGACACCTAAAAGCTACAGTCCTGACACCTAAAAGCTACAGTCCTGACACCTAAACGCTACAGTCCTGACACCTAAACGCTACAGTCCTGACACCTAAACGCTACAGTCCTAAAGCCTAAAAGCTACAGTCCTAACACCTAAAAGCTACAGTCCTAACACCTAAAAGCTACAGTCCTAACACCTAAAAGCTACAGTCCTAACACCTAAAGTTGCCTGCGCTCGTGTTCATCACCGATAAACAAAAGGTGCAAACGATCCGCTGATGTTTACACGGCTCTAATGAGGTCACAGTGGACTCTGTTTTATGGGGGACACTTCTCCTGGACTCGCGTTTAGGGCCGCCGTGCTCCCTCGCCGTAATGTTCCCTTTGAGACTTATTAGCTTCGTCGCGTCGTTGAAGAAACGCCGGCGCGCGGCCTCCCACTCGCCTCGGCGGGGGTGGGGGGGGGGGCAGCGTCGACGCCCCACACCGATTAGCCGTAATGTGTTCTGCCATTCACCGCCTCCCGTCTCCGACTCAGCCCTCGGTAATAGATCGTCTCGTTTGCCGGGGAAATTATGCCGTTGAAATTGGGCGCTCGGTTTTGTGGTGGAAATAACATTGAATAAAACGGAGATAGCATAAACGTGTGTGTACTCGCCACTGTCAAAGGGCACATATTATGCAAAATGTACGTTATTATTTATATTATAACAGTGTTCCTTCATCAAAGACACACCTGGAGTTGTGTTTACTCATCTCACTTGTATGTAATGTGTTCTGCAGCCTGTAGGTGGAGCCAAACGTCAGTCAGTAGCGTGGGAAAGCGTGGTTTAGTTGTTCTAAAACTTAAGATACCAAAGTAAATATACGAAAGAGCATGTTTGAAGGCCAATAACAGTACAAATAATGTATAATATTCTTTAATTTGTAACTTTCTTTAAATACCGTGTTTTTCGGACTATATTTGGCACCGGAGTATAAGTCGCACCAGCCAAAAAATGCATAAAAGAGAAGAAAAAAACATAAGTCGCACTGGAGTATGAAATATAGTTGCAAGTGTGAAAATAACAAATAATATCACGTATAAGTATATAATGTATAAGCATAAGTCGCACCCCAGACAAAACTATGATAAAAGGTGCGACTTATAGTTCGGAAAAAAACGGTAGTAAAAACAAGGTCAAATTGCAACCAAAGCAGGTCTAAGCGAGGTTCAAAAAGACCTTTTTAGTTACTTCGGATCGTGTTGCTATTAACTTTCACTTTCCATCGGATAAACTTCACGCTGTCTTAAAAATGCTTGTCTCGAGGTATTTACTCTGCCTGGAATGTTCCGCAGTATGATCTCAAACATGGATTTAATCATTTACCAATGTTTTTATGTGCAAAAATACCTCGAAAAAACCTTTGTATTGTGAGTGATTGTCGCCGTACCACAGACCTGACCTGTAACGTGACAGTTTAATGTGATACTGTGCAGCAACGCAATACATTCTCCATGGAAACGAGCAGGTGACATACCCTCCTCCATAAGAGTTATTCAGACAAGCCTCATCTACATATTCATTGCATGTTTTTTTAGTCGTCTTTATAAATGTCATGGTTTTAAACGGCTGTATTCTGCGAGGAGGCGGTCCCCGGCGCTTCGGCCCTTTAGCCCCGCCACTGCGCTCCGATTGGCTGTCGGGTTTTCAGATAATCTGCATCCATCACTTTGTCGCCGCGCTTCACCGGCCGCTCCAGAAGCACTCGAGCGTCGCGGCGCGCTGAGCCAAAGAGACGGAACAAACTCCCCGAGATACTTAAAGGGCCTATGGCAGGGTTTTGACCATTTTCCAAATTCCGACTGTATTTGGTGTATTTGTACCCGTTGTACGTAGAAATGATAGTTTCACACCGATCGAGCAGGTATTTGTGGCGAAAAAGTTGACAAATTTGTAGAAAAGTGACAGGAAGTGACATCACACCAGGGATTTACACAAAGAAACCAATTTTTTGACCCTCTAAACATTAATTCAACAAAATAAAGTCGCTCTCATATATTTGTATTTGTCTAATTAAAAAATAGTGACATCAGATGAGTTAAAAAAACAATTAAAAAAACAGTTTTGTCTGTTATTACAATGGGGATTCCTCAAATACCTTCACTTTTCCCGTCTCTGGGTCAAATGTAGTAAAAATCTAATTTTCTCAGGCTTTTTGCGATCGAAACAACTAACTGATAATTATAAAGAGTACTCAGTAGATTAATCAGATGTAGTCGTTGGTAAAGGTAAGTAAATACAGCACGTACTAAAGGAAACATAAAGCATAATAACTGCACCACTATGAATACTATCGCTCTAAATATTTGCAGTGTTATCAATTACTTAAGGTAATTAAATACACAAAATACTTTAAGGTGAATGTCCCACTCAAATGCTCTTTTAATACCACAAATATAGGAACTGATGGACTATTTATGCACGGAACGTAATCACAATTAATCAAAGTCGTCCAAGGTAAATGTATACGAGTTTTCTGCGTATTCATTAGCGCATGTCGGCTAATGACACTGCAGCGTCTCTTTCCATTTTTAACGAGCCGCCGGCCTCGACTGAACACCAACGATAAAACGCTCATCCTTTTGAACGCGATCATGGTAAATAACGGTAAATTAAACTGACTTGGATCTACTTTCGCAGCCGCGCGACGCTCTGCGAATTCTAAATGAAAAGTGATGTCATTTGTGGTAAAACTATTTCATTTTTTGTGTGTGTTTGTAGTGGATCTGCTCGGGCTGCTGAAGTGGAGGTCCAACACCAGCCTCCTGCAACAGAACCTGCGGCAGCTCATGAAGGTGGAGGGCGGCGAGGTCGTCAAGGTAACGGCCCACAGCAGATCGGATGGATTTATTGGGTTTTTCCAAAGTACCCGTATTTTCCGGAGTATAAGTCGCACCGGAGTATAAGTCGCACCAGCCAAAAAAATGCATAATAGAGAAGAAAAAAAAACATATATAAGTCGCACTGGAGTATAAGTCGCACCAGCCAAAAAAATGCATAATAGAGAAGAAAAAAAAAACATATATAAGTCGCACTGGAGTACAAGTCTCACCAGCCAAAAAATGCATAATAGAGAAGATAAAACAACATATATAAGTCGCACTGGAGTATAAGTCGCACCAGCCAAAAAATGCATAATAGAGAAGGAAAAAAAAAACATATATAAGTCGCACTGGAGTATAAGTCGCACCAGCCAAAAAATGCATAATAGAGAAGAATAAAACATATATAAGTCGCACTGGAGTATAAGTCGCACCAGCCAAAAAATGCATAATAGAGAAGAAAAAAACATATATAAGTCGCACTGGAGTATAAGTCGCACCAGCCAAAAAATGCATAATAGAGAAGAAAAAAAAACATATATAAGTCGCACTGGAGTATAAGTCGCACCAGCCAAAAAATGCATATCAGAGAAGAAAAAACATATAAGTCGCTCTGGAGTTTGAAATGCAGTTGCAAGTGTGAAAATAACAAATATTATCACATATTAGTCGCTCCGGAGTATAAGTATATAAGTATAAATATAAGTATAAGTCGCACCCCGGCCAAAACTATGAAAAACTGAGTTGCGTGTAGATTATTTTTCCCGGTAACTCCAGGGAAATTATGTTCTGTGCGTTTTATCAGATGGTGGGACAAAAATGGAATAAATTCGGAGCATATCAGTCAAGTTTGCGCAGGTACAAGGGAACGTTCGATGCTGTTTTGTAGTATCCGCGCGCTCAATCCAACCTGTAAAAATGCCATACAACTGTGTTTTAGCTCCAGGTGCCAGGGTTATTTCGTCTCATCATTTCCGTCGAGCTTTGGGCCTCGGCAGCTGGCGACACGAACCGTCCAATCGAACACAACTGCTATTTCCACGTGAAAAGCCACAGATCTTTGGCAACAGTCTCACACATGATGTCACACCTGCCCGTCGCGGGACAGCTCGTCACGTTGAAATCGCCTTTTCATGTTTCTCCCGGGGATATTAGGAGTTTTTGGGCCGCCAATAAAAACTGCTGTCCATTTGTGTGTAAAGGGTAATGCTAACAACCAAAAGCCTTTCTTATTTAAAAAAATGTGTTCTATTGAGCCAAAAATGTGTATTTTAAAAGTGAATTTCGTGTTGCCTCAAAAGGATGAATGAGGTTGACACGTTTTGATGAAAGCAGTTTTTGACTTAATTAAATAAACTCAATCTGCTATATTTTATTATTTATTATAATGTATTAAAATAAAGAAAATAATAAAAAAAAACTCTTCCACACCAGTGATTTATTCTTCACATTTTTAGTTTTATAAGACAAAACATTTTGCCCTCAGTAATGTCATATATATAAAATAATTTATTTTTCAAATATACATTTTTATAGTGCAGTTACATGGCCTTGAATGCAGTTATATTTTAAATCTTGTAATGTTTGGGCGATATTGACCAAACTAATACATTTGAGGAACAGCTTGACGACAATAATCAGAGAATTTTGATTTATACTTTCTGCACATCTTCAAAACAACATTCACAAATTTAACCTTTTTTATAATATATTAAGCATCTGGATGTCGTGGGGATTTCAAGATTCTTCGGTTAATCAATAGTCATGATAATTTAGGTCACAATATAATTGTAAAGACTAAAAAATGATAATCGTGACGTAAAAAATAATTTGAAAAATCTATAGAAAAGTCAAAATTTTCCAACTAAATTAAGTATTTTTTGATGATGATTTTAGCAGCAAAATTGTGTCATTTCCGCTCAGCTTTTCCTCAAAAAAGTAAACTAAATGTAAAGCGCTTTTCCCCCTCGCCGTTTGTGTCAAATAAATCATTCAGAAAGTTTGATTTCATATTAATGAGCGGTAACTCATTAATATGTTGAGTTACCGCGTTAAGAAAAGTGTTAAGAAAAGTTTGGCTTTTATACTTGTTTTGGACGTGATGCAATGATCGTCAAATAATTGTTAAAATCACAACGTTGACACTCACAATAATCGTTACACTAACATTTGAAATCGTGACATCTCTAGTATGAGCCGTAACGTGAAGTTTGGATTTTATTGTCCTTTTGGATCATAATAATTGCGAATAATTGTCAAAAACAATGTTTATTCTGAAAATAATCGTTACAATGAACTTTCGATCTCCCGTACGAAGCCTCCATGGCACCGTCACACTTTGAAACCCTGTACTAACGTGCGGTCTCCGTGGCGACAGTTCTTGCAGGACACCCTGGACGCCCTCTTCAACATCATGATGGAGAACTCGGACAGCGACACCTTCGACACGCTGGTCTTCGACTCTCTGGTAAGACACATTCGCTTCTCGGAGAAAACATCGTCGGATCTCGAACCTTCGTGAGTCGGCCTTTTCGGAATCGATTTTGTCCCGAGTGTGTCTGCGGCGCGGGAGTGACTCGTCTGTGTTTAGAGAGTGCGAAAGCGTCTGACGGATCTCGTTTTGGATGACATGAAATACAAGCGGCTTCTTTTCTCGACATTTACGACGTCTAAAACCTGAAGAATTCAAGGATATGTGCGGCGTCTCTTGCCATAAACCTACATTAGACTGAATACACGTCTATATCTACATAATGTATTAATGAAAAGGAAAATAAATGAATATTTCAAACGTTTTAGCAGTGTTTGATCTGAACTAGGAGTGGGCGATCGTGACAAAAAGTAATATTCAGATGATTTATTGAGTATTCAGATAACAATATTATGTCAGTCCAACCAAAATGTGTTAAAACGTGTCTTTAAACGTATTAGCTGGGACTTAATTATCAGGAAAATGTTAAATGTCGGTAAAACGTGTCACAAAAGTGCAGAAAAACACAGTATACAGTCATTTGAAAGTTCACAACATGCGTTTTCCCCCCAGTTTTCTGCCGCTTTATTTTTTTCAAACTAAACCATATACTTCATGCTCAAACTTAAACAATATTATCTAAAATTCGATACATTTTCCACCTCGATTGGAATTGTCTACATATTTTCCTTTTAAATAGTTATTTCCACCGTGAAATTGTCATAAATTAAACTTTATTTAATCCAGAATCGTAATATGAATTTTCTCTGTGATTTCCGCATTGCCAACGATTTAATTGCGAATCAGCCAAATAAACCCCTTTTTCTCTTGTAATTGATCTATTATTATATGGTATTTGTCTGGATTACACTTTTTATCGACACAAAGCGAGAAGAAAGTCGTTTTTTTTGGCCCTCCCTTTTCTCACCGCTGCAATTTCCCCAAATGGTTGAGAGAAAATTATATTGCTGCTCGCAAACACAAACTCAAAACGCTGCCTATCGTTTTTCCATCATTTTCTCTTTCGCACAAACTCATTTCTGTTTTTCGTCCCCGTAATAACGTCTCTCGCAAGCGTTTTGATCCGAACAAAGCAAAGACATCGGTTTGTTTTAAGATTTCATTACGCAAGCGGTTTCTCGCCAATCGGGAAAAAAAGGAACCGTTTCGTCTCCGCAAAATGAACCAAAAATTGTATCGTCGGACGTCCTGGGTTTTCACGCCGCCGCCGCCTGGAGAAAACGAGAGAAAACGCAGTTACAGGGCGACTACGATCTTGTTAAATCTCCCAAACCCTGTTGTGTTCTGAATTCTCGTATCTTGTGGTTCTTTTGTCCTCGTGTTCCCCCTCGGCAGGTCTTCATTATTGGGCTGATCGCCGACAGAAAGTTCCAGCATTTCAACCCGGTCCTGGAGACGTACATTCGGAAACACTTCAGCGCGACACTGGCGTACACGTGAGTCAAACACCAACCGTTTTAAGCCGTTTATAGCTTTTTGAAGACGTTTTAAAGACGTTTAAAGGGCGTGGCAGGCTTTTGCGATTTTCTAATTTTGACTTTATCTGGTGTGTTTGTACCTGTAAGGACACTCAATGCAGTTAAAGTTTATGCATAATTTACACAACTTTTTGACCCTTTAAACATTAATTCAACAAAATAAAGTCGCTCTTTTATATTTTTATTTGTACGTTTTTTTTTAAATGGTGACATTAGATGAGTTTTGACCCAGTGTTTGCTGGGTAATTTCCTAGTGTGATGTCATCAATTACAAACAGGAAGTGAAATTATAAACCTAAAACATTTGCTCTTCGGTGATAACATTTTTTTAATTTTTTTGCAAAATTCTAATTATATTTATCTTGACTGCATTTTAGTCCAATGACTCGTCCGACCTGTAGGGGGCGCTCTAATGTGGAGGGCACATGGGGAAATGGACCATTCTCAATTTTGGTGTAATTTGATGCGTCTTTCTAGGACGCTGCATAAAACATATATATATAAATATACGCATGGGGATATTGGGAAAGTGGTGAGCTCCTTTGCTCCTCAGATTGTGGCTAAATCAATTTGCTGCATTTACTGTATATTTCCTATTTGTTTTAATCAGAACGTAATCTGGTCGTACACGGCAAAAAACAAAAACTAAAAAAACACCAAAGTCTGCTGAAACGAACAAAAAATATAGCATTTTGAGCGGCTTCACTTTGGGAAATCCAGAATCCTAAAATGATTACATTGTATACTAAAGGCATACATTATACGAGGCAAGATGTATGTAATTATGTAAAGAAAATAACTGTTAAAGGGGCTGTATGACTGGTTTTTCCCCCAGTACAAAAGTGTTTTCAAAAAAGATATTTTGGTGAAAATGAGTCCGTTCTGTGCATATAATTATAGTATTTTATTCTCCACGAAGCAGGAAATGCACTTGTTGGCATTGCAAAACTGTATTTTAAAGTTGTGGGGGAAAAAATATGTAAATTGTGTGTATGTATTCACTCAAAATATTTGGTATAGGTTTATTTGTATCTTATTTAGCCAACCAACTTTTTTCATCCATGCATTATTATTTTGTTATTAATATTTAAAAAAAATTGAAAAATGAATATATTTTTTTAATTTTCAAATTTTAAATTATTTTTTTTATTATGTATTTTGTTACCGTATTGTTGTTAATGTTGCCCTTCATCACTTCATCACCTTGCTTTCACTTTTGTTGATAATGGGGATGCTCAGAATACATTACCTGCGCCGCTGCCAAGAGTTTAAAATGAGCCCGTTCTGTTTCCCATGTTTTTGAAGAGAATAAACATCAGGTGCAGCGCATTCAAACAACTCAAATATGTATTTTACATTCAGATTCTTCCCTTGCAAACACTTGGCCTTCTCTCGACGCTCGGCAGAGAAATGTCAAGAGCGTACGACGCGGCGATCGGAGCAGAAAATTGTGGCCGTTTTGAAGATTCTGAAGTATAAAAAAAAGTGTTTCGAGTCCGTTCGTGACTTGTTTTTAAGGATTATACGGCGATGACACGGTTCCAAACACGTTGAGCGACAGTTTGGATGGTAGTACTGCACGTGTCGACTCTTACATTTGTTTGTCTGTAGGAAACTGACCAAGGTTTTGAAGAACTACGTGGACAACGCGGACAAACTGACGGAGCAGCTGCTGAAGGCCATGAAGGCGCTGGAGTACATCTTCAAGTTCATCGTTCGATCCAGAGTCCTCTTTAACCAGTAAGTGCTTTATTCAAGGTCAAAGGTCAAACGTGTACTCTGTGTGTACTCGGTACGTCAAGGTTATTGGATGAATTGATAATCTGTATTATTCAGGTCGCAATATAATCGTAAGAACCCCAAAAACTAATAATCGTGACAGTTTTAGAAGCAGAATTAAGTATTTTTAGTTCATTTTGTGGTACTTAAATAGACCTAAATGTAAATCACTTTTTTATCCGTCTGTTTATGTCAAATTTAACGTTATTTATGTGCACAAACTTGAGGAATTGTAAAATGTCAGACCGCGGGAATGAAGGAAAATGTAAAATGAAGGAAAAAAATGAAAAGATTTCGCTGTTGTTTGGTCACAGTTTCAATAATCGTGAAAAATTGTTGAATTGTGATGGGTTTTTTTACACAATAATCGTAGCACTAAATTTTGATATTGTTATATAAAAAATTGATAGAAGTAGAATAGTTTTGGCATCGAGAATTGTTTTTTAATCTTATCCATACGCCACAAAATCTAGATTGAATTGCCAGAAAGTTGGGTTCATACTGTTAAAAAGCCGACCAGGAGCTAAAAGACTGTTGAACATAAAAGTATAAAAGACACAACGAAAACTAATGCAGGCAATGAAAATAGATCATCTTGCTTCACAGAACTGGGGAAATCCTGTTTTATATTTATACTTTAAAAGAAGAACTTGGAGTGGAAGTTGTAGTGTCACTTGAAGTTTAAGAACATTTTAAAGTTGTGTGGCGATTGAGAATTGTTTGTTTTCATAAGGTATTTTGGGATTTTCTGGACTTTTCCCTTTGATTGCGTTGCCTGCAAATGGACCTCATAGTTATATAAAGGTATTAATAAAAAATGAAAGAAAGTAAAAAAAAGAAAAGAAAAAAAGTGAAATATAAATAAATAAATGTAATTTTTTTTTAAATTAAAGAAATTAAAAAAAATCTGAAAAGTGAAAAATAAATAAATAAACATATAAATAAACACATGAATAAAAATCAAGGAAAGTGAAATATAGTTTTTAAAAAAGTGAAGAAAAAAAAATCTAAAAGTGAAATATGTAAAAAAAAGAAAAGAAAATAAACTTAAAAACAAAACAAAAAACTATCAAATAAAGTGAACAAAAAAGTATCCATATTTGGTACAGTTTATTAAATTTAAATCTATAATCTATTTTGGTTACAACAGGCTACATTACTGCCCACAGCAAGGATAATAGAGCATCTAATGTAAAGCCCGAGCCAAAAAATGAATCATTCATTGCTTGTTGTTGCCGCAATATTTCCTTCCGGTATATGTGAAGAGTAAAGCTTTATTGGCCCGATGTTGTGCAGAGCGACCGCGGGCGCGTGCCAGGGCCAGCTCAGCAGGCTTTTCACGGCGGGGCCCGGTGGAACCTTTCTATAAAACGCTAGAGTAAGCAGTGTAATCGCACAATGGCCCCTGAACGAGAGAGTGTGGTGTGTGTGCAGTGTGTGTGTGTGCGGTGTGTGTGCGGTTGTCCGGGGATAACACACCTCGTCCCTCTCTCCCTCCCACTCGTCACTGCAGCAGGTGAGGAGCAGCTTTCAGTTGCTGTTATTTGGGGGGAGCTTTGAGACCGATCCCTCTAATCCTAAACCCTTTACGAGGCACCGTCCCGGACAATTGG
>NW_027315835.1:2925970-2935970 GCF_026437365.1 Eucyclogobius newberryi
ACTTTTTTGACTCTCAACATTAAGACATTAGATGAGGTGGTTGCTGGGTAATTTCCTAGTGTGATGTCATCAATTACAAACAGGAAGTGAATTTATAAACCTACAAAATGTGCTATTCTGTGACGATTTATTATTTTTTTCCTTGCAAAATTCTGAATATATTTTAACTGCATTTTAGTTCAATGAGTCGTCCGACCTGTAGGGGGCGCTTCAACCTTCTCGCGCGATTAGTCAGTTACGGGTGTTTTACTGCTTAAAAACACATCGAAAAACATGAAATATCTAATCACGACTACTGTAAAAAACAAAACAAAAACACATTTGTATTTTGATCATTGCAATCGTTATTTAGACTTTTATATAATAAAGACGGGAACATCATTAAAACCTCCAGTCACCATTTCCCAACCTTTATTTGCTCGCTCGCGTCTCCACAGACCCGACTGGCACCTCGTCGCTCGCTTACGTCCACGCGGCGACAGATGAGCTCGATGTCGCGCCGCGGAACATTCCAGGCAAACACTCTTGTCCACGCTTCGTTCAGCTCTGTTTGTGCCGCTTTTCCTTTCTCATCGTGTTCTTTGTCCGTCACGTCTCTTCGTCTTGTCCTTGTTTCTTTCCCTTCGTCCCTTCGCTCTTCCCTCGACTCTTCCCTCAACTCTTCCGTGTCCCGCGGCTGTTCCTCCGGCTCGCTCCTCTTTAGCTCCTCCTCAAGGTATTTACGTCGCTGTCCGGTTTGGCTCTTCTTCTTCTTCGCCGCTAACCGCTAACCGCTAACGCTGTGTGCGTAACCGTCTAATCCGCGATGTGGTTTGAAATGGAGTGGGAACTGTGTGCACGCCGAGGTTTACAGCCTGTTTGTGGTGTGAGGCCGGAAAATATGACTTGACCTGTTCACATGAAACGAAAACTGGCACAAAGTTCACAAAATGACACCTTAAAGCCGATAAATACACACGCTATAGGCTACAACCTGCTGGAAATAAGTGAAATGATCTGGCAGTAAGTGAATTTTACTTGAAATAAGTTCGATGATGAGGATGATGATAATGAGGAAGATGATGAGGATAATGAGGATGATGAGGATAATGAGGAAGATGATGAGGATAATGAGGATGATGAGGATAATGAGGATGATGAGGATAATGAGGATAATGAGGAAGATGATGAGGATAATGAGGAAGATGATGAGGATAATGAGGAAGATGATGAGGATAATGAGGATGATGAGGATAATGAGGATAATGAGGATAATGAGGATGATGAGGATGATGAGGATAATGAGGATAATGAGGAAGATGATGAGGATGATGAGGATAATGAGGATGATGAGGATGATGAGGAAGATGATGAGGATGATGAGGAAGATGATGAGGATAATGAGGATGATGAGGATGATGAGGATAATGAGGATGATGAGGAAGATGATGAGGATAATGAGGATGATGAGGATGATGAGGATGATGAGGAAGATGATGAGGATAATGAGGATAATGAGGAAGATGATGAGGATGATGAGGATAATGAGGATGATGAGGATGATGAAGATGATGAGGATGATGAGGAAGATGATGAGGATGATGAGGATAATGAGGAAGATGAGGAAGATGATGAGGATAATGAGGATGATGAGGATAATGAGGATAATGAGGATGATGAGGATGATGAGGATGATGAGGATAATGAGGATAAGGAGGATGATGAGGATAAGGAGGATGATGAGGATGATGAGGATAAGGAGGATGATGAGGATAAGGAGGATGATGAGGATGATGAGGATAATGAGGATAAGGAGGATGATGAGGATAAGGAGGATGATGAGGATAATGAGGATAAGGAGGATAAGGAGGATGATGAGGATAAGGAGGATGATGAGGATGATGAGGATAAGGAGGATGATGAGGATAAGGAGGATGATGAGGATGATGAGGATAATGAGGATAAGGAGGATGATGAGGATAAGGAGGATGATGAGGATGATGAGGATAATGAGGATAAGGAGGATAAGGAGGATGATGAGGATAATGAGGATAAGGAGGATGATGAGGATAAGGAGGATGATGAGGATAATGAGGATAAGGAGGATAAGGAGGATGAGGAGGATGAGGAGGATAAGGAGGATGATGAGGATGATGAGGATAATGAGGATAATGAGGATAAGGAGGATGATGAGGATGATGAGGAAGATGATGAGGATGATGAGGAAGATGAGGATGATGAGGATAATGAGGATAATGAGGATAAGGAGGATGAGGAGGATAAGGAGGATGATGAGGATAATGAGGATAAGGAGGATGAGGAGGATGATGAGGATAAGGAGGATGATGAGGATAAGGAGGATGATGAGGATAATGAGGATAAGGAGGATAAGGAGGATGATGAGGATGATGAGGATAAGGAGGATGATGAGGATGATGAGGATAAGGAGGATGATGAGGATAAGGAGGATGATGAGGATAATGAGGATAATGAGGATAAGGAGGATGATGAGGATGATGAGGAAGATGATGAGGATGATGAGGAAGATGATGAGGATGATGAGGAAGATGATGAGGATAATGAGGATAATGAGGATAAGGAGGATGATGAGGATAAGGAGGATGATGAGGATAAGGAGGATGATGAGGATAAGGAGGATGATGAGGATAATGAGGATAAGGAGGATAAGGAGGATGAGGAGGATGAGGAGGATAAGGAGGATAAGGAGGATGATGAGGATAATGAGGATAAGGAGGATGAGGAGGATGATGAGGATAAGGAGGATGATGAGGATAAGGAGGATGATGAGGATAATGAGGATAAGGAGGATAAGGAGGATGATGAGGATAAGGAGGATGATGAGGATGATGAGGATGATGAGGATAAGGAGGATGATGAGGATAAGGAGGATGATGAGGATAATGAGGATAATGAGGATAAGGAGGATGATGAGGATGATGAGGAAGATGATGAGGATGATGAGGAAGATGATGAGGATAATGAGGATGATGAGGATAATGAGGATAATGAGGATAATGAGGATAATGAGGATAAGGAGGATAAGGAGGAGGAGGAGGATGATGAGGATAATGAGGATAATGAGGATAAGGAGGATGATGAGGATAATGAGGATAAGGAGGATGATGAGGATAAGGAGGATGATGAGGATAAGGAGGATGATGAGGATGATGAGGATAAGGAGGATGATGAGGATGATGAGGAAGATGATGAGGATGATGAGGAAGATGAGGATGATGAGGATAATGAGGATAATGAGGATAAGGAGGATAAGGAGGATAAGGAGGATGATGAGGATAAGGAGGATGATGAGGATGATGAGGATGATGAGGATAAGGAGGATAATGAGGATAAGGAGGATGATGAGGATGATGAGGAAGATGATGAGGATGATGAGGAAGATGATGAGGATAATGAGGATGATGAGGATAATGAGGATAATGAGGATAATGAGGATAATGAGGATAAGGAGGAGGAGGAGGATGATGAGGATAATGAGGATAATGAGGATAAGGAGGATGATGAGGATAAGGAGGATAAGGAGGATGATGAGGATAAGGAGGATGATGAGGATAAGGAGGATGATGAGGATAAGGAGGATGATGAGGATGATGAGGATAAGGAGGATGATGAGGATGATGAGGAAGATGATGAGGATGATGAGGAAGATGAGGATGATGAGGATAATGAGGATAATGAGGATAAGGAGGATAAGGAGGATAAGGAGGATGATGAGGATAAGGAGGATGATGAGGATGATGAGGATGATGAGGATAAGGAGGATGATGAGGATAAGGAGGATGATGAGGATAATGAGGATAATGAGGATAAGGAGGATGATGAGGATGATGAGGAAGATGATGAGGATGATGAGGAAGATGATGAGGATAATGAGGATGATGAGGATAATGAGGATAATGAGGATAATGAGGATAAGGAGGATAAGGAGGAGGAGGAGGATGATGAGGATAATGAGGATAATGAGGATAAGGAGGATGATGAGGATAAGGAGGATGATGAGGATAAGGAGGATGATGAGGATAATGAGGATAAGGAGGATAAGGAGGATGATGAGGATAAGGAGGATGATGAGGATAAGGAGGATGATGAGGATGATGAGGATGATGAGGATAATGAGGATAATGAGGATAAGGAGGATGATGAGGATAAGGAGGATGATGAGGATGATGAGGATAAGGAGGATGATGAGGATAAGGAGGATGATGAGGATAAGGAGGATGATGAGGATAAGGAGGATGATGAGGATAATGAGGATAAGGAGGATGATGAGGATGATGAGGAAGATGATGAGGATGATGAGGAAGATGATGAGGATAATGAGGATGATGAGGATAATGAGGATAATGAGGATAAGGAGGATAAGGAGGATAAGGAGGATGATGAGGATAAGGAGGATGATGAGGATGATGAGGATGATGAGGATAAGGAGGATGATGAGGATAATGAGGATAATGAGGATAAGGAGGATGATGAGGAAGATGATGAGGATGATGAGGAAGATGATGAGGATAATGAGGATGATGAGGATAATGAGGATAATGAGGATAATGAGGATAAGGAGGATAAGGAGGAGGAGGAGGATGATGAGGATAATGAGGATAATGAGGATAATGAGGATAAGGAGGATGATGAGGATAAGGAGGATGATGAGGATAAGGAGGATAAGGAGGATGATGAGGATAAGGAGGATGATGAGGATGATGAGGATGATGAGGATAAGGAGGATGATGAGGATAAGGAGGATGATGAGGATAATGAGGATAATGAGGATAAGGAGGATGATGAGGATGATGAGGAAGATGATGAGGAAGATGATGAGGATGATGAGGAAGATGATGAGGATAATGAGGATGATGAGGATAATGAGGATAATGAGGATAATGAGGATAAGGAGGATAAGGAGGATAAGGAGGATAAGGAGGATGATGAGGATGATGAGGATAAGGAGGATGATGAGGATGATGAGGAAGATGATGAGGATGATGAGGAAGATGATGAGGATAATGAGGATGATGAGGATAATGAGGATAATGAGGATAAGGAGGATAAGGAGGATGATGAGGATAAGGAGGATGATGAGGATGATGAGGATGATGAGGATAAGGAGGATGATGAGGATAAGGAGGATGATGAGGATAATGAGGATAAGGAGGATGATGAGGATGATGAGGAAGATGATGAGGATGATGAGGAAGATGATGAGGATAATGAGGATGATGAGGATAATGAGGATAATGAGGATAAGGAGGATAAGGAGGATAAGGAGGATGATGAGGATAAGGAGGATGATGAGGATGATGAGGATGATGAGGATAAGGAGGATGATGAGGATAAGGAGGATGATGAGGATAATGAGGATAATGAGGATAAGGAGGATGATGAGGAAGATGATGAGGATGATGAGGAAGATGATGAGGATAATGAGGATGATGAGGATAATGAGGATAATGAGGATAATGAGGATAAGGAGGATAAGGAGGAGGAGGAGGATGATGAGGATAATGAGGATAATGAGGATAATGAGGATAAGGAGGATGATGAGGATAAGGAGGATGATGAGGATAAGGAGGATAAGGAGGATGATGAGGATAAGGAGGATGATGAGGATGATGAGGATGATGAGGATAAGGAGGATGATGAGGATAAGGAGGATGATGAGGATAATGAGGATAATGAGGATAAGGAGGATGATGAGGATGATGAGGAAGATGATGAGGATGATGAGGAAGATGATGAGGATAATGAGGATGATGAGGATAATGAGGATAATGAGGATAATGAGGATAAGGAGGATAAGGAGGATAAGGAGGATAAGGAGGATGATGAGGATGATGAGGATAAGGAGGATGATGAGGATGATGAGGAAGATGATGAGGATGATGAGGAAGATGATGAGGATAATGAGGATGATGAGGATAATGAGGATAATGAGGATAATGAGGATAAGGAGGATAAGGAGGATAAGGAGGATGATGAGGATAAGGAGGATGATGAGGATAAGGAGGATGATGAGGATAAGGAGGATGATGAGGATAATGAGGATAATGAGGATAAGGAGGATAAGGAGGATGATGAGGATAAGGAGGATGATGAGGATACATTATCTGGCAGTGCAGTTAGTGAATTTTACTTCTTGAAATAAGCTTAATAATAATGATTTTCCTAGTTAGCGTTTATTTAGTAGAAATGTCTTTAAAACAAGATAAATCTGATTTTGTCTAGATTTAAGTGAATAAATCTTGGTTAGATTTATTAAATTTGCTGTGCACCTGATTAAAAAAAAGTTATTATTATTCACTGTAGTAGTATTATTATTCTTGATATTCTTATTAATAAAGGATGAGGGAGCCTGTTCTACAGTTGCACCTCACAATTCAAGGACAGCAGGAGAATCATGATCCAACAGCATCATGAAATCAAGATAAAGAAATGCCAAAAAATACACTTAAATCTAAAACAGGCAAGTAGAGCAGAACACAACACAATTATGCACAATAAAACTATTAAAGTATGACTCACAATCAAACACAGGTTCAATATAGCTTTGATTCGTTTCCCCCGTTTACTATCGCCGCCCTCAATCGTAGAGCGCCGCGAACGCAACGCAACAACTCCAGCTCAAAACGTGTGGTTTTGTGGGGGATTTAGCGCCGCGTGCTGCACCTGAGCTCGTGCAGATAACATCACCCCGGGGCCCGCCAACCGCAGCCGAGCCGGATCAGCGCGCGGCCATAAGCAGCTCAGGACCCAATTAGAAGGCAGTTTGCTGTGTAATTGGCTGAGATATTTTCGCTTTAATGGCAGGGAATTAAAATCGATCTCGAGGAACAGGTAAAACTGCACGAGAATGAGTATTTGTGATGGAAAAAGTACAGAGGTTTGTGTAGTGTCGAATGGGAATGATTTAATGATTGAAGACGACGTTTTACAAGTTCTTCATGGATAAAAAAACAATGAAATAAGGCAAGAACTATCAAATAAGACGCTTGATGGTGGCGTAAGTCAACTACAGAGTGTACTTAGAACTTAGACCTCGTGTGCTATAGTCGGTGCATCTGTCAATCAACAACTAGTGTCCCATAATGTCAGGAATCCGTGTCCATCTGCGAGCGTCACTGCTGTAATTAGCCATGTTGCATTTAAAGGGCGTATGACAGGTTTTTACCATTTTCAAATTCTGACTTTATTTGGTGTATTTCTACCTGTTGCACATATAAAGTATCGTTTTACTCCAGTCGAATAAGTATTTGTAGAAAAAAGTTGAAAAATGACAGGAAGTGACATCACAATGCAGAATTTACACAAAGAAACAACTTTTTTGACGCTCTAAATGTTAATTCAACAAAATAAAGTCACTCTTATATGTTTTTTTTGGTCAAATTAATTTCCTTGCGTGATGTCATCAATTACAAACAGGAAGTGAAATTATAAACCTCAAAAAAAATAGTTCTAAAATTTTTTGCAAAATTCTAAACCATTTTAAACAGAAGTCCCAATCTACTTTTTCAAAGGAACGTGAAAGACTAACTAACGCACACAAACATATTTTACAGGCACATCGTAGACATCATTTTGCTGAGAATCATTGTGTAAAATAATATAATATTGTAAAATGTAGGAACGTAACAACAACTGAAATATCGTGATATCGTGATGTCACAAGTGGCACAATAATATCCTGGTCTCTGTCACAGAACTGCATCTGGAAATTACAAGCTTCTTTGCTTAAATTCAAGATTTTGTTTCAGCAAAAGCAAAAAATAAATACCAAAAATTGATTGAACATAATCGTAGACCATAATCCTTTGCTCCATTTCAGTTCAGACGATGAAGATACTGTTATTAAGCCCTTTATATCTTACATTTTTAGACTAGTACACAATTATTTGTTTGTCAAGGCGTTTTTAAAAGAAAATAATTAGCATTTCCTACATTTGCGCCTGTTAAAAGTGACTTCCACTGTGAAATTTACTTGTTTTCATCTTTCTGCTCTTTCTTTTGCTCAGCATTTTACTTCAAACCTTTTCTTTTTGCCACTGGACCAAACTAATGCGACGAGCGCGTCCGCAGACAGGTGCGAGGCGTCCATATCTCCCACAGATAAAGCCTCTGTAAAGCCGCTCTTCAAAATGACTTTTCAGGAAGCAAACTTCAAGAGGATTTTCAAGGTTGCGCTGTGATCAATAGAAAACCAAGAAGGCATAGGGACAATAAAGTGTTGATTCCTATTCAATAAATCAATAAAAATATATTTCTATCGCTCTATTCTGTATTTCACAAATTCCGCAAAAAATCACGTTCATCTTGATTAGATATTTAACGCTGCGCTGCTGTTTAGCCCTCAGTAATTTGTTGTTTTGAAGATTTGTCAAATATTATCGAGTTTATTGTTATAGTAAAAAGCAAATACTAAAAAAAGAGCTTATTTAAAAGAAAAAAAAAAGACAGACACTTTTAAATAAGGGAACAACATGATATTTCTGCACTTTTGTGATGAATTCTGACAATAATTCTGATTAATAATCCTCAACTATTACGTTTGAAGACATTTTTTTGGACAAATTCCTGTTGGATTGACATGAAACTGTGTAAATATCATCATCGAGATACTAGAAAAACGATATAAACATTTATTTGTGTCGATATCGCACAATCTATTCACATTAAACTCTCAAGTAAATTAAAAAAATGTTCAGTACCTTGAAATATAACGTGTAGTTAATGTCCCTTTCGCACAATATTGAAAGTTCTGCGTGGCGATCATTTGGCGACACCTGTACCTGTGATCAGCCTTCATGGAGCGGGCTGGCAGGGGCTGGCAGAGGCTGGCAGGGGCTCTAATGTGTTCAGGATCTCACCTCCATCTTGGCCAATGTTTACAAAGTGATTTAGACGGGAGCGTTCTGTCACGGGTTACGCTCGCCATCACGACATGGTTCAGTTTAGCAGCTTCATTCTTACAATGTCTTTATTTCTATAACATAAATTAAGACAAAAACAAACGCATTCAAAGGTTGTAGTGAAATACAGACACAAACACTGAATGTCTCGTGCCGCACTTTTCCCCCCATTTCACGCTGCTTAAAACGAACCAGTTATTACTAAAATGTGTGTTTGTAAATGTGTTTCTTCAGGTAAATGTGTGTTTCTTAAATTTGTTGTTGTTGCATTGTCAACACTAACATGTAACTACTCACTTATGCCACTGTTGAGTGTTTTCTTGTGTGCACTTGTGTATTTTTTAAAATGTATTAATTAAATTTTAATTTTGATTTATTTGATTTATTTAATTTATTTAACATATTTTCACTTGTGTATTTTTAATCAATTGAAATCCATAACTTTGCAAACAAGTGGATCATCTGCAAACAGAAATCAATTGTAATTTAGATCTTATTTCATTCAGTTTTATAAAATGACTATCTTTTTTGTACTGCATGTTTCACCAACAAAAGTAGCTAAAACAGACGTAAATGTTTATTAGTTATAGGCAAGTTAACCAGTTATTATTTATCTACGTCACATGATAATACTTTTAACGATTACGTGCATTGTTATTGTTTGTTTCTTTCAGGGCGCGGCACTGAAGTATCTACCCACTATTGTCAACGACGTCAAGCTCGTTTTCGACCCCAAAGAACTCAGGTTGATTCTCCATTTCCATTAGATGCACCGTGTCACGTTCAGGGAGCGTTTCCCCTCACGTTTTATTCGATACGTGGCTGCAATCGGGTAGCTGCGATCGCCATGGAAACCAGGAGTCTTGAGGGCCTGTTGAAGTGAAAGTAGGCGGAGTGTTCGTCCACGTCCTTGGGCAATACACAACACGTATACTTTTGAGTACCAGTAACCTCACCTAAACCTGGAGCATTGAGTGTAGAAAAGTGCTGTTTAAATGTGACAGTTTAAATGGGGCTAAGCGCGCGATCTGAAGTAACGTGGCAGAGCTGCATATATATAAACATATTTTATTCCAAGCTTT
>NW_027315835.1:2940970-2973470 GCF_026437365.1 Eucyclogobius newberryi
CGCTAACACCTTCAGCTACATGACCTATGCTAACGCTAACACCTTCAGCTACATGACGTATGCTAACACCTTCAGCTACATGACGTATGCTAACGCTAACACCTTCAGCTACATGACGTATGCTAACGCTAACACCTTCAGCTACATGACCTATGCTAACGCTAACACCTTCAGCTACATGACGTATGCTAACACCTTCAGCTACATGACGTATGCTAACGCTAACACCTTCAGCTACATGACGTATGCTAACGCTAACACCTTCAGCTACATGACCTATGCTAACGCTAACGCCTTCAGCTACATGACGTATGCTAACGCTAACGCCTTCAGCTACATGACCTATGCTAACGCTAACACCTTCAGCTACATGACGTATGCTAACGCTAACACCTTCAGCTACATGACGTATGCTAACGCTAACACCTTCAGCTACATGAGGCACAGACAGAACTGTGGTAAGTGTCTGGTATGTTAACGTAACATATGAACAGTTATTCAGATAACTATAGCATAAAGAACATGCTAACAAGTTTAGCAAAGCATCAGTTTTACCCCAAATCACTAAATCCACTGAATTCTTCTTCCTCTGTGTCACTTCTAAACAACTCCACAAACTCCAGAGGAAGAGGAAGTGCAGATTCTTCTTCTGCGTCGCTCAGAGCCTAGAGCGCCCTCTTGTGGTTGTCAGAGTGAAATGCTGTTGCCAAATACAGAATAATATCACATACGTTGCACCACGGCCAAAACTATGTAAAAATGTGCAATTTATTATCCGGAAAATACAGTATTCAAACTGGACTCCAAAAAGTACTTACTCACAATGTTTAGGGAGATTTTTGTGGCAGTAACTACTTTTGCATTCAGAAAGTTTGATTTCATAAAGCCGGTCACAGACGAATGGAACAGTGACGTATTACAATGAAAGAAAATTAAGGATTTCGCTTTTATTTTTTCATTTTCAAATAGTCGTGAAAGAGCGTTAAATTGTCGTGTTTTTTCCTCTCTCAATAATCATAAACAGTAACATTTGATATTGTGACATGCCTAATAGTGAGAACCAAAAAAACAAGAATCGTGATGATTTTAGAAGTCTTTTTAGTTCAATCTGTCGTCCAAAAACTAACGACATGTAAATACATGTTTTATCTGGCTGTTTTTGTCAAATCTAACTCGATTTTGTCTTTCAAGAAGTAAAAACGGAACATAAAAAAGTAGAACAGTAACATAAAACGACGGAAACGAAAGAAAATTTAAGATTTCACTGTTATTCGGGTCACAGTCTCAATAATAATCGTGATGTTTTTTCTCACAATAATCGTAACACTGACATTTGACTCCGTGACATCCCGAGACTCATTGTGTATTTTCCAGGTTGCGTGAAACGAGAATGTCAGACTTTTTGATGGAAGAACAGCTCAAAAATACTTAAAATCCGCTCTGCAACACCGAACATTCGACAGTTCAATTGCCAACCAAGTTACAGCGCATTTAAATAATACATAAACGCAACGCTGCAGTCCAAAAGGGACAGAATACCGTGTCGGACCCCCTCGCCCAGGCCCCTCGCGCCCAGGCCCCTCGCGCCCAGGCCCCTCACGCTCAGGCCCCTCGCCCAAGCCCCTCGCTCAGGCCCCTTGCGCCCAGGCCCCTCGCGCTCAGGCCCCTCGCGCTCAGGCCCCTCGCTCAGGCCCCTTGCGCCCAGGCCCCTCGCGCTCAGGCCCCTCGCGCTCAGGCCCCTCGCGCTCAGGCCCCTCGCCCAGGCCCCCTCGCCCAGGCCCCTCGCGCTCAGGCCCCCTCACCCAGGCCCCTCGCCCGGGCCCCTGTTTTGCCCGACATTTCTAACCCTCACACTCTCGCCCGCTTTGTCTTTTCGCAGTAAGCTGTTCATGGAGTTCATCCTGAAGGTTCCCCTGGGTCGCCTGGTGAAGCAGAAGCTGGACTGCATGATCGACATCGTCCACAGCGATCTTTTCTCCCATCACGGTAAGACACGCTCAACCGCACCCGGCCATACGGGCAACCACGCCGCCCACCTTCCCCGTGCGGGCCCCCGGGTAACCACGCCACCCACCTTCCCCGTGCGGGCCCCCGGGTAACCACGCCGCCCACCTTCCCCGAGCGGGCCCCCGGGCAACCACGCCGCCCACCTTCCCCGTGCGGGCAACCACGCCGCCCACCTTCCCCGTGCGGGCCCCCAGTAAGGTCGGTATACGATCCGGGAGGGAAGACGTGCATTAAAGGTGCTCTGTGTAACTTTTCAGACGGAAGTTGTGTCGTGATATGTAAAGTGTTAGCCTCGGATTAGCGTTAGCTTTAATAAAAGAGCCAAGTTAAAGTGACGTATGACAGATTTTCACATTTGTACTTTATTTGGTGTATTTATACCTGTTCTACATATAAATGATAGTTTTACACCGATCGAGCAGGTATTTGTGGAGAAAACGTTGAAAAATCGTCTGAAAATGACAGGAAGTGACATCACACAAGGGACTCGCATTCCAGTAAAAAATTTTCTCGCATTTTTTTGTTGTTTTTACCTTCTAAACATTAATTCAACAAAATAAAGTCGCTCTCATATATTTGTATTTGTCAAATAAAACAAATTGTGACGTTAGATGTGTTTTTCAATTACAAACAGGAAGTGGAATTATAAAACCTTCAAAAATGTGCTTTTCGGTGTAAAATGTTTTCAATTTTTTTAGCAAAATTCAAAATATATTTACCTCAACTGCACTTTAGTTCGATGAGTCGTCCGACCTGCAGGGGGCGCTTTAAACAAACACTGTATGATCAGTATTAGTCATTAGTGTCACTTGGGTTTCCTCAGTTTTTACGATTTTTTTTCTTCATTGGCGTCAGGCCCTCTGGTGGTACGTTGATGTATTACAAGTACACAAAGGCAATTAGAACATAAATACACTTCCTGTCCCGTTCATCTCCTCTCCCCGTGGTCCCTCCTTGAGCGCTGTCATCGTCCACACTTTTCCCCTCGGACTTGCTAACGACAAAAAAGCCTCAGAAAGTCCCAAACTCAAACTGTGACCGCCACGAATATTTAATTGAACATGAAGACGAGGTAAGCGTCTGAAACATGCGCATAATTATCGCCGCGATGAGCAAACGACTCATCCAGGCAGCAGCAAATTTTTTTAATAAAAGCTTTCAAAATGGCCATTCTGATCAGCAGGTGGGCTATTTAAAAAAAGCAAAAAAAAACACCCATCAATCAATGAACTAGCGAAATGCACTGTAAAAAGCATTAAAATATTGTGAATCGTGGAGTCTGACTGAATGTGCGCGGCTCCGTGATGGAAGTGGTTTTCTTCCCGTAGGCTGCACAATCATTAACATAATAACCCTTTTTCTGCCGTTGCGCGTCTTTAATTTCGTTCCCCGCGGACCAAGACTTTGACAGTAAATTTCGTGCCCCGCGGCTCTTCGTTCAGCGGGGAAAAATAGTGACTTCTTGCGGTGACGTGTCGCGCTTTTCTAACGTCGCTCGGAGATTGAATTGTTTCGCGAGTCGTGAGTGTGATTTTTTTTTTTTTTTTTTTTTTTTTTTTTTTTTGTGCCGCCGTCGATGGAATTTAATTTAAAAGTCGGGGAAATGGTAAGTTGCTTGTTATTTATTGCTTTGTTTTGGGATTTTGGGGATGCTTCAGCGTGATTGCAGTTTTCTTTTTGAGAATATAACGGTTCAATGCGGGGCACCAACTGATTGTGTTCTTGTTTAAAAGGTGAATTTGTCGTCGAGGTTAAATTTGACTAAAGTTTTTTTTTTTTTTGGAGAGTGTTTTTGGAGCTTGATCGTTCCAATTGGATTTTCCCACCCTGAAAACATTTTGTCCAAAGTTTTAATTTAGGACAAAACTGCACTAAACATATTTTTCAAAAACAATTCCACATGATTTGTCTTTGCATTTACAAGCCTCGATAATTATAAAAAAAACAACAACAACTTGACAAATTAATGAAGTAGACGATTTTTCCAATTTTTTTTTTAGATGTCACACAATGTCTAGCGTAAAATAATGATCTATATGTTTTATCAAATGTATTGTGTTGACAGAAAATTTAACATAATTGGGCAAAATATTTGAAACCATATTCTGTATTTTCCAGACTAAGTCGCACCAGCCAAAAAATGCATAATAGAAACGAAAAAACATACATAAGTCTCACTGGAGTATAAGTCGCATTTTTGGGGAAATTTATTTGATCAAATTCATGACCAAGAACAGACATTTCCTCTGTAAATGCAGTTTAAAATAATAACAGATGAGAGAACATGGTGAATAGGTGTACGTATGCTAACACTAACACCTTCAGCTACATGACGTATGCTAACGCTAACACCTTCAGCTACATGACGTATGCTAACGCTAACACCTTCAGCTACATGAGGTATGCTAACGCTAACACCTTCAGCTACATGACGTATGCTAACGCTAACACCATCAGCTACATGACGTATGCTAACGCTAACACCTTCAGCTACATGACATATGCGCTAACACCTTCAGCTACATGACGTATGCTAACGCTAACACCTTCAGCTACATGACGTATGCTAACGCTAAAAGTTCATCTACATGACGTATGCTAACGCTAACACCTTCAGCTACATGACGTATGCTAACGCTAACACCTTCAGCTACATGACGTATGCTAACGCTAACACCATCAGCTACATGACGTATGCTAATGCTAACACCTTCAGCTACATGACATATGCGCTAACACCTTCAGCTACATGACGTATGCTAACGCTAACACCTTCAGCTACATGACATATGCGCTAACACCTTCAGCTACATGACGTATGCTAACGCTAACACCTTCAGCTACATGACGTATGCTAACGCTAACACCTTCAGCTACATGACGTATGCTAACGCTAACACCTTCAGCTACATGACGTATGCTAACGCTAACACCTTCAGCTACATGAGGCACAGACTGTGGTAAGTGTCTAGTATGTTAACGTAACATATGAACAGTTATTCAGATAACTATAGCATAAAGAACATGCTAACACGTTTAGCAAAGCATCAGTTTTACCCCAAATCACTAAATCCACTGAATTCTTCTTCCTCTGTGTCACTTCTAAACAACTCCACAAACTCCAGAGGAAGAGGAAGTGCAGATTCTTCTTCTGCGTCGCTTAGAGCCTAGAGCGCCCTCTTGTGGTCGTCAGTGTGAAAATAACGAATAATATCACATATAAGTCGCTCTGGAGTATAAGTCGCACCCCGGCAAAACCTATGAAAAAGTGTGCGACTTATGATCCGGAAAATACGGTATAAATGACTGTGTTCTATTCTGTGTTTATTAGAAAAGAAAAAATACATTAATCTTTGCTTCCTTTTCTGGCGTTTCATTTACCTCCACATCTTTTAATAAAAAAATCCATATATTCGACCTTGAATGAGCACAAAAGGCACTGGCTGAGGAACTCCTGTGGCTTGATCCTGGTCGTATAGAAAACAGTTTAAATGGAAAAGACGCTCTAAGCCTTTACGCAAAGCTTCATTAAATCTACCATATCTGTCTGATGCCACCTGCACATGCTGCTGCCATTTGTTCTCGCTTATGGTTTATGTTTTTCCCTTTCCTCACATTTTACAAACACTGCAACGGTCGATCTGCAAATTGTGACAATAAAAAACAATCATATTTTGATCATCATAATCGTCATCTGGACTATTCAGACTCTAATATAATTATAACAGCAAGGACAGCTGTATTATTCAATCAAAATGTAAAAAAATAATAAACTTTCATGAATTATATACTTTATTAATAAATATTTACCAACTTGAAGCTTTCAGTCAACAAATTTCAACGTTTTTTTTGATTAAAATGTACTTAAAAGTCTGAATTGACTCGTGGACTAATCAAAAAAATGACCCCAGACCGGTCCAATACTACAATTATTACTCTATCAACACTAATTAGCTGAGAAAATGCATTCATGACTCAAATTGCTCACCAAAACTGCACTTAAAAGATTCATTTGTAAATCTTGAAGTGCAGTTTTAGAGCAAACCAGTTGCACATTTGACACGTACAGTCCTCATCCTTATGTAATCGCCTGTTGTTTTCACGGGCTTTTGATCCGGGCTTATCCTCGTCCTGCATTGTGCTCCTGCATTCGCTTGAAGCCGTGCCATTACACTCCGTACATAACAGGATTAATAAAAGTATTTCACATCTCGTCTTGCGGCGATGACGCTTTTACCGCACGAACCAGACGCGCCGTTAAAACGCAAAATCGCGCTTTGAGAGGTCGTTTATTGCGATTCTAGTGTGTTTCTAATGCCGATTTAAACATTTTATTTCGCAACAGGTTTTGCATTTATGAGCAATTTGTGAAATATAGAGTAAGAATAATAGAGTGAAGTGCGTCGAAAAGAGCAAACTCCTGGTCCTTTCTTCCTGTTGACACGCAATGCAGTCCTGACCGCCGTGTTTATCGATCATCCTTCCCGATCAGGTTGGAGGAAGACGTTACAGCTCCAAGAAGTCAATCGGCCAATAACGCGCCTCCGTCACTCGCGTATCGATCAATCCCGGTGGTCAATAGCGGTTCGAGTTTTGGGAAACTTGCGTCGGTATCGATTGACTGACCGGTCCTGACCTCTTTCGTAGACGATGTGGACACACGTATGGATTGTGAAGACGTCCGCTGCTGTTGAAATGGCTGAAAATGACGGGGAAAACACGGATCATGGTCTAGAACGTCTCAAAACTGCTGCTCTAATGGTCGCACTTGGCATGTCGCAAACGCAGCAGTTATTATTATGGTCATATCGTTTCATGAAGCTTAAAACGTGCTAAATTTGCAGTTTAAAGCTTTACAAACGACCAATAAATGCTCTGAAATGCATGGGATTCATTTTCCAATATTTAATCTTATGTTTTAGAACTGAAAGCGCCCCCTACAGGTCGGACAACTCATTAAACTAAAATACAGTTAAGACAAATACTCTACATTTTGCTAAAAAATATAAAAGTCATCACAGAATAGCAAATATTTTAGATTTATAGATTCACTTCCTGTTTGTAATTGATGACGTCACACTGGGAATTTACCCAGCAAACACTGGGCCAATGTCAAAATGTTTTTTATTTGACGGATAAAAATATATGAGGGTGACTTTATATTGTTGAATTAATGTTTAGAGAGTAAAAAAAAAAATCTTTGTGTAATTTATACATAAACTGGAATTGGTGTCCCTGGTGTGATGTCACTTCCTGTCATTCTCTACAGATTTTTCTAATTTTCTCCACAAATGCCTGCTCGATCGGTGAAAAACTATAATTCATATGTACCGGAAGTATAAATACACCAAATAATTGTAAATACACACCAAATTGTGAAAAAAACAATCGCATGGATTTCTTTGATATTTATTATTTATACATATTTTTTCATTCCATTGCTCAGAATGCAGTAGATTAGTGAGCACTACATTTGTACCGCTGCAAAATGTTTAAACTGAACTAGTTCTTCACGTTTTAAGACATAAGCATTTAATTACAGTCATGAAATATAAACCTTTAACAGGCTTAAAAATCCTTAGCAAATAAAAGCCATGAACCCGCACGTTTTCTCCTATAACCTTCTTGAAGCCCAAAAATCCATTTACATGTCCTTCCAACCCGGCAGAACACACACAATGCCCCCAGATCGCTGTCAAGGGATTTAATAAAAATATGATAATCTCCTGGCCTTGAGCCCCGGGTTTACCTGCCTCCTGGGAACTCTGCGCCTTATCTGCGCCGTCCTTCATCCCAAACAACCACACGCATTCTCCCTCTCAGGCCCATGTAAATGCAGTATTTGTGGTTATAGACGGCCTTGGACGGGCGCTTCTTTCACACGGGCTTATCCCTTTTTCCAACACGTCTGAGGAAGGTGGAAAAGAGAGAGAACTTCTTAAGCGCAAACGGCCTTTCTCAGTCGGTGTTGCCACATTTCAGCCGGATCACGCGGACTTATTAGCGTTTTATTCATCATTATGTAAACACAAACATTAAAACCGAAGTCTGGTCGAAGTGTTTAACATTTTGTCATTTTCTGTTGATTTGGCAAAACTTTTACATTTAGCGTTGGCACAGAAAGCGGCAAACGCCTTGTTAAAGCAGCGTGAATAAAAAGTCGATGGCCCGTCGTAGCCACGGCTGCCCCGGGGCATGTTGACGGGCGCGAGGCTGTCATCCAGTCACACGTTCATACTCCCGTTCATGCTGGACGCGGCGGGATCGTCGCGCGAGGGTTTGCCACCACCGCCACGAGACGTTCCCTGCGCAGTCAAACGCTCCGAAGTCACAGGTCGGATCTGCTGAGTGGCGAGTCTGCTCACAGTCAGAACGCACGGCGATACAAAAACCGCCGTGTGCCGACAGCGGACGCGACAATTAGCGCCGCAGGACGAGCTCTTGACAACGGAGTAAATTGAATCACGCAGACAATTATCCAAACAGTTCCGTGTAATATTGTATTGATTTCTTTGCCGAGCGCGTCGCTAATTACCGTTGGCGTGCTGTTCTAATTGAACGGTTTCTCGCTACCGCCCGAGACAAAACTCCTCGGTGACTATTGACAGCTGTATTGCTGCATTGTTGATTGCCTAAGCAGCTCATTTTAATAGATAAATGGATTGTGTACACTGTCGTAATGCGGCTGAGGGAGCCCATTAAGAAGCCTGAGGGCGGAGCGTTACCCAGGGGGCCGCGCTCCGTCTGCTGTACGGTGTTCATCAGAGGAGGGTATTTGCTGAAGTATTTGGTGTACATACTTTTCTTGTACTGTTTTATTGCAACATTAGAGTTGTTGTGATTGGACAGGGGAAAAAAAACATGAAATAATCCTCAGATTTTGTCATTTCCACATAATAGCAAAAAAACAACAATGAAAAAACTAAAATAAAAATCTGAAATCCATGAATGTTGTCAAAATAAAGCTTTAGTCTCATGTAAACTACTATTGTACTGACTACATTTGTTCAAAAAAAGTAAATATATAGTGTCAAACTTCAAAATGTTAGATAAATGCACATTGCTTGAATTTGGTTGTATTTATTTTTGAATGAATCTGAAAAATTTACACAATTCAATTAGAGCAAAATTCTCATTTCACTTGACATAAGAAACAGAGATAACTTACTAGTTTGGCAAGCGAATAGTCTAAATATAATCAAATCAAGATAAAACATTTTATTCAACCTTTTTTAAGAAATGTTATAAAAGGTGCAGTGTGTAGCTTTTCTGGTTTCCATGGAGATGTTATTGCTTTGCCTAGATGTTCCTCAGTATTAAATGTGTCTAATGTGAAGACGCAACTGTACTCACAGCCAGGTACTTCTGAGCAGTAAAAACTCCTGTAGTGACCGACTTTGGACCTAATGGCCTTTTTATTTTGATCTGGTTGTGCCGAATGTTGTTTTAAGTTTAGTATTCTCTAGTTTGTCTACCTGTATTTTTATTTTAAACTTAGCTCTCTGGTTGTGTTCTGTGTCCGTTCTATGTTTTTGTTTTTATATATATATATAAAGAATAAAAAAACCTTAACATTAATATATATTTAAAAAAAACACTTCAAAAATGATAAGATAAGATATTCCTTTATTGTCCCACATGGGGAAATTTCACTGTTGCAACGCAGGAAGATACAGAGGAAAAGAACAGATCACTTATAGGAAGTCTGAAAAACACTTTCAGTAGAAGATCTCCTATAAACAAAAACTCCCATAGACAAATAAATAAATACATAAATACCATGTTATGTGATCCCGACAGTAAATGCACATGAATATGTGTCACGACAGCACATAGATTGCACATGAATTTCACAGTAATTGCACATATGACATAATTGCACATGGTTAGGTCAGTATTGCACATGGTTAGGTCAGTATTGCACATGGTTAGGTCAGTATTGCACATGGTTAGGTCAGTATTGCACATGGTTAGGTCAGTATTGCACATGGTTAGGTCAGTATTGCACATGGTTAGGTCAGTATTGCACATGGTTAGGTCAGTATTGCACATGGTTAGGTCAGTATTGCGAGTGTTCAGGACTAACAGTGTTTGTTGTAGAATCTGACAGCAGCAGAAGGAAAGACCTGTGAAACCTCTACTTCACACAGCGAGGGTGGATCAGTCACTGAAGCTGCTCTCCAGAGTGGACAGAGTGTCCTGCAGGGGACAGAGAGTGTCCTGCAGGAGTGTCCTGCAGGGACAGAGAGTGTCCTGCAGGGGACAGAGTGTCCTGCAGGGGACCGAGAGTGTCCTGCAGGGGACCGAGAGTGTCCCGCAGGGGGTGAGACTCATGGTGCAGCATAGATGTGATATTTAAAAAAAAACACTTTAAAAAATATATATATGTATTTTAAAAACACTTTAAAAAATAACATGTATTTAAAAAAAAAACACCTGTATGAGAACATGTTTTTTGTGTATATTGAGCATGTTTTCCAGTCTTTTGCAGTCTGTTCGCTGGTTAGCATTGATTAGACTTTCTGGCGCTCGTTTCCCGCAGACTGCCGTGAGATCCTGTTGCCGTTGATGACGGAGCAGCTGAAGTTTCACCTGGAGAAACGGGAGGAGATGAAGAGGGAGGAGCTCCACGCCTGCTGCCAACTGCTCAGCGACATCCTGGAAGTGCTCTACAGGAAGGACGTGGTAAGTTCAATCATGACCACGCCCCCTCGTCCCAAACCTACCTGGAGTTGTGTTTCGCTTCAATCGCGCTCGTTGCGTTAATCCTGTTCTCGAGGCGGAGGCGTTCTTCTCCGAGTCTCACAAAGTGTTTTAATTTCCCCCGGATTGTTGCGTCAAAGTTAAAAGTGCCTATGAGAGGTTTTTATGATTATCTTATTCTGACTGTATTTGGTGTATTTGTACCGGTTGTGCATATAAATTATAGTTTTACACTGATCGAGGAGGCATTTATTTTGTTGAAAACGTCAAAAAAATCTGTAGAAAATGACAGGAAGTGACATCACACCAGGGACACACTCACTCTAGTCAAAGCTTATGCATAATTTACACAAAGAAACAGCTTTTTTGACTCTCTAAACATGAATTCAACAAAATAAAGTCGCTCTCGTGTATTTTCGAGTTGAAAAAACGAAGCTATCGCGAATGCGGAATTTCCCTTTTTTGATTATTCACGCCGACAGAGAAGACGTTGAATCGAGGGGGTATTTGTGTAGAAAAAGTAGACAAAATCTGTAGAAAATGACAGGAAGTGACATCACACCAGGGACACACTCACTCTAGTCAAAGCTTATGCATAATTTACAGAAAGAAACAGCTTTTTTGGACTCTCGATTGATTGTCTAGAGTACTTAAGCTGGAGAACTACAGTAAAGTGTAAAAACGCATGTATTTTTGCACTGATTTAACGTGCTTTTCAAACTACTGGAGATCAATCGGGTCAACTATGTTTTTGTGTGTGTATCAAAAACCAGAATACTTGAAGGAAACTCCACCTTGACACCTGCCGAGTCAACAGCAATGTTCAAATTCCAGAATTCCAGAACCGCTCTTGAACTCCTCTTTGTTGACTCCACATGCTCTTCGACGTACCTGACATCAGCCTCTGTAGCACGAGCTCGCCTTTTCCATCTCGCACCCTCGGCGGACTTGCGTCACACACACACCGGTTGCGTTTGAAGGCGTCTGTAAACCCCCCCGCGCTCCTCCGGGTGATGCCGCTGCTCCCCGCGCTCGGATTTTTAAGAAAAGTTGCGATGCGTGGATGCTGCAAGAGAGGAATCCCACCGCGAACGGAAAAAAATGCATAATAGAGAAAAAAAAAACATAAGTCGCACTGGAGTATAAGTATAAATATTAGTCACACCTCGGCCAAAACTATGGAAAAAATGCGACTTATAGTCCAGAAAATACGGTACAAAAAATAGACTTAAATGTAAAGAACTTTTTTTTATCTGGATGTTTTTTGTCAAATGTAACTTTATATATGACACAAACTTGAGGAACAATATTAAAGGCGCAATGGACGATTTTTCGGCGATTTGAGAACGCAGGCGGAAGTGCACATGCCACTCCCCCGTGCACATGCCACTCCCCCGTGTGGACTGATACAACGCACACGTGTGTTTGTTTATTAGCGCAACAGATCGCATCACATCTCTCGTCTCCTGTAGATTTCCGTCTCTTCTGCGTCAGCTCGAACTGTCTTTCTCCGTCTTCATTTTGCCCCGTACACTGAGGGAACTATATTATGATAGATCAATGCGCCTTTAGACACGCAGAAACGTGGGGACGATCCGCACGCGGCTGCAGGTGAGCGGTAGGTGCGTTTTATGATTGATACGTGGCAGGTCTAATGGACAGTCCACGCCACGAGGAAATAAGACTCAGATTTGGGCCAAAAAATCGTCCATTCAACCTTTAACATGTCAGAATGAAAGGAAATTCAAAATGTCATTGTTGTTTAGTTAATCGTGTTTTCCAGTCCCACCATTGACTTTGAAATGAACCGTTTGTTTTTCCCCGTCTTTGTTTCTCAGGGTCCAACTCAGTGGCACATGCAGGTCGTCATGGAGAAACTTCTGAGGACGGTGAACCAGACCGTCATCTCCATGGGCCACGACTCGCCCTTTATCGTAAGTACATTATATTATTGTACTTTTTACCTCTGCCGCGTTCGGTATATCAGCTGTTCTGTCGATGTCACCAGAACTTTCCATCTCGACTGTATTTCTGACGTTTTGTGGTTGCTAATAGCGCGCTAGATTCAACAGCACGCCACTGGGACTTTGGGTTCTACAACTTTCTTTATTTTTCCACTTTTATCCATTTAAATATGTAGATAATTGCTAATAAGAGCTTTCTTTCCCTCAAATATTGGCGGTCTTGTTGATGTTACCAGAATTTTCCTTCTCGACTGTATTCCTGCCGTTTTGTGGTTGCTAATAGCGCGCTAGATTCGGCAACACGCCACCAGGACTTTGGGTTCTATAACTTTCTTTATTTTTCCACTTTTATCCATTTAAACATGTAGATAATTGCTAAAACGGGCATGTTATTCTCAAATTGTTTCATCCAAGAATCTAAATATGATTCTCCTCCAGTCATCATACACAATTAGCATTAGCATTACCCAGATGTATTGCAAGCTCATATACTTTACTCATAAATACCAATATGGCTCTGTTTGGGCAGCACTTTCGGCTCTCGACTTCGGAAGTTAAACTCTGGCGATTTGCAAAATGATGTTGTTTTTATGCGGCGGTTTTCACGGTGAAGATGATTCCGCTTCGAGCGCTCGGATACAGTTTTACAAGCCACTTTTGAAGAGAACCAATTAGCAAGCGGCCATCTTTGTTTGACTTGCGAGATGATGCAAGAGTTTCAGTCGTTATTTCAAACACTTTGGATGTGTGTGTTTATCCACAAAGCAGGACTTATAATGTACGTTTTCTTCATTTACATAACAAGGAGAAGTCGTTTTCAATCTAAAGGCACTGCGTTTGTTTTACTGTTGTTTTCCTTTGAGCCAGATTATTATTATGTATATATTTTTTTCAATCTGCTATGGTTGGATTTGTGTTTCTGAAGCAGGTGGAAAACACAATATCCACATTATATTTTACAACGATGCAATTTAAGGTAATTTCAAAATACTTCTGGTATTGATACTTTATGTATTTGAAGACTATGTCAGCAGTGTCAAGGTTTCAATGGTTTGACTCTTAATTGATTGTTTAATTTCATTTTTTTTTAATAAATACCAGTTATGTACAATGTGGAACAGCATCATCAGACAACCATCATAATTAAGGGTAAATAAACATACAATTATTTCAATAGTTCTTAAAATGTGCAGTTCTTTCTCATCTATAAATGCATTATTATATACCGTTGCACCTTTTTTCATAGTTTAGGCCGGGGTGCAACTTATACTTATACTTATATACTTATACTCCGGAGCGACTTATATGTGATATTATTTCCTATTTTCACACTTGCAACTGCATTTCATACTCCAGTGCAACTTATATGTGTTTTTTCCTTCTCTATTATGCACTTTTTGGCTGGTGCGACTTATACTCCAGTGCGACTTATATGTGTTTTTTTCTTCTCTTTTATGCATTTTTTGGCTGGTGCGACTTATATATATATATATTTGTTTAATTTAGTAGTTTGTTTAGCCTTCTGGATAAACGTATGTTAATGTAGGTGTAATGCAGTGTACGTTGACGTTAAGCCTGTGATTAAAGGTCAGAAATTGTTTGTTGTGGCCACCATCATTAGTCCATTACATCGGATGAACGCTCTCTTCCTCTGGACACGCAGGGATTGAATTTACGCGCAGAGAAAGAAAAACACAACAAGTGCCCATTGAGTTGGTGAAATGGAGCGTACGCAGAGATCTGAATACTTCTCTTTGCATACATATACTCTTCATATACTCGGTGGTGTATTAGTGACGTGTATTTGTCCTCGGCTTCGCCCCCGAACAGCTCAGGTTAAAGACTTCCTCCCTCTTACGATCAGGTAATGCACATAAGAGGCTCGGCTACTCCGCCCGATTGGCCCGTATCAGTGCTCCCGGGGACTACTTTTGTTCTATTATCCTAAGTGCATCTACTTGAAGGAGCCAAGGCCGCATTTTTCTCCGCGACTTCAGAAGCGCCGGGACGATCGCGCGCCGCATAATGAAAGGTTATTGCGGCCCGTTTGACCTCCGCGCGACCTCGTCAGATACAAACCTCAGGAGAACCGAGGGCCCCTGTATAACCTCGTGTTTGTGTCAGTGGAACGTGGGAAGGTAAATACTACAGCCCATAATTATGTGGAAGTCGCCCCTTTTAATGACCCCGGCCAAGCATTAAGTGATGATGATTTATGAATTTTACAGACACATTTGATTGTTTTGCATCTCGTTTTTCTTTCAATTATGGACTATGCATGTCAAGATTAATTGATTAATTCATCAATATAATCGCTGGAACTATAATCTATTCATTTTGACAATTTTAAAAGCTAAATTTTGTCTTTTTAATTCACTGCGTGGTCCAAAAATGCATCTTAACTTTGTGTACTTTTTGTTTTTGTCACATTTACGTTGTTTTGTCATTCAGAAAGTTCCATTTTTAAAGCTGGTGACAAAATTGAACATGTAAAAAAATGGGATTGAAAGTTTGACTGGTTGTTATGATAATCTTTGTAGCAAACGTGAATAATTATTACATTTTGTTGTTTTTTTTCTCACAATAATCATAACATTAAAACTCTGTTTCTCTTGTTTCCAAAGTGTAGAATAAAATAAGAATGATCACGTTCTTTATTCGTCATTTTACATGTTGCAGCGTGTTAATTATGTTATTTTTAGTTTGTATTGCTATTTATTGCTATTGCTATAATTTTTTCCATTGTGTGGACAAATAAAGGCTTAGCTTATCCTAATGTTTTATTCAATTGTATCATATTAAAACATGTAGGCGTCTCCCCCTTCATACCGTGAAACGTTTCAGATAAAGGAATAGTATCGCCATGGAGACCAGCAGGAAGCCCACCGCCGGTACAAAAGTCACAAAATGCACCTTTTTTAATTGATCACAAACTCGTTCTAAAGCATTGATCTGTAATGCAGGCGAACGGGGACGAAACGCGCTGAGTTAGCTTCTGATAAGGAACAAATTATGTCTTTATTCTGCCCTTTTTCACAAACAAATACACAATTAACCAGGTCAAATATGGCTGGAGATGGTTTTGAGAACTTTATCTAATTCCATACTCGACTAATCACTGCGTATGGACCGTCTTTGTTTGCGTACGGCACCAGGAACCAGTTCATGTGTTGGATTCATGGGATGGAAATGTGTTTTGACGGTTATAAAAGGGGTTTGGATGTGCTTATCTTCTCCATCCCGCCCTCCGCCCTTCGTCCGGGGCTTTTGGCAGCTCGTGACACCGTACTGTACTCGACTGCGGTGACATTTCCGAGTAGCTGTTTAACATTTAGCGAGCGTCCCGTAACGCCGGGGCCTCGGGAGGGCAGAGCACGCACTGTACCTGCTCTAATGCAAGGGCAACGCGGCTCCATCGACTCTTGGATTAAAAAGGGTTCAAACACTTAGCCACGAGTTTCCCCCAAACTTTTCTCCTGACCGATGATCACCTGGGGCTGAAGCGTGGAAAAGATGACGGCTAAAACATAACGTGGACTTTCTTACTAAAAATGCGCGTGCTGACGAAGCAGAAACGGCCTCAAACTCACTTAAGTTTGATTTCTTTGAGCTCCGATGGACAAAGTTCAGCGTTTTTTGGACCAAACCGCTCGTTTTAGGTCAACCCAACGTGGAAAGTGACGTACGTTGCATTTTTGTACCTACACATGCTTTATAAATGAGACCCGTGATGTGTTGGAAGAGCATCCGACTTAATTATTATGTAGACGTCATTTTAAAAGTGATATAAACATATTTAACTTGACCTACACTTAAAGTTTATTCCCATTTTAAGACGCACTATGCCACTTTTCTGCCTCCTTCTTGCCTCCACGGGGATTAAACTTCTCTGCTTTGCGTCCGTTCGCGATAAGGCTAATTTCACAATCGATCGGTCGCAATTAGCGAAGCACAAAACAGTACTTTGCACACAACAAAATGTGTCTTTATTCTACCTTTAACCTGCTCAGACCTCCAACAACAGGTTCCCAAATGCATTCGAAGTCTTGGATTCCTATTTAATATTTTCGCTCGCGGACATGTATTATACCGCGCGCGCCGCACAGACAATCAGAATGCTAAATGCAAATCTAATTACGATTGCAGCGTTTGCCTGATTCGTCAGATACTTCGCCAATGCAGTCCAGCGCTCGAGGGCCAAAAGAAATGCCTCGGAAAAATCTTTGCCGGTCGGCGTCCGCGGCGATAAGCTTAATGCCGTAGAACATTCTGGGCGGTAACGAGCCGGTGGCCCACTGGCCCACTCCCCGTCGCAAAATTGCAATCTCATCTCCTCTCTGTGTAAAATGACTTCCCGCCGGGGGGGGACTCCGCCCGGCGGACCCCCCGCGTAAACGACTCGGACGCCGCTCCGCGACGCCGCATCGTTATCCCGCGATCAATAAGGCCGCTGTGAATTTTGAACAGCCGCGAGCTAGATCTAGTTAGTGCTAAATAATGTGGCTCTGCGCGCGGCCCCGCCCTCTGAAGCCCGGGGCCCGCGCGGAGGTGTTCTTTGAGCAGCATCACAGTTGCGACGGCGAACTCCGCACTCGACCTTCTCTGTTGTTGGCAGTAACAGTGACGTACGTTCAGATCTGTGCGTTAGACCTCTCTTCAGTCTCTTGCACTATCTCTACTTGTCTTTCTGCCTGGCTTCCATCTCACCCTCCCTCTCCTCTTCCCTCGCTCTGTACGCTCCCTCCTCTTCTGCGTCACGGCCTCCGCTTCACCTCTTTCTTGACTGTAGTCGACTCAAAACATGCCCTCTGCGTCGATTAATTGACGAATAATTGAAAATATCTCGATCATTAAGATCTTGTGCAAAAACGTAATAGAAAATAGCATCATTTTAAGTAAAAAAACAGATATAACTGTTGAGTCGCTCCCAAAACGTCCGGAAAAACTCAAATCATTAGCATCTTGTGTAAAAACGTCATAGAAAACCGCATAATTGTAAGTAAAAAAGCATATCTGTTTAGTCGTTCCCAAAGCACCAGCAAAACTTAATCATCAGGATCTTAAGTAAAAACATCATAGAAAGCGGCATCATTTGAAGTAAAAAGCAGATAAAACAGTTTAATCGCTCCCAGAACACCATGAATCCTCATTTCTTCTGTGCTCTAAAGGCGTGAGATGTACAGTATATAATCCTTAACCAAACGACTTCAGAACCACAGCTCTACTCAACATACTTACTCCATTTCTGTTTCCCCAAACACAAGCAAAAACTTAATAGAAAACAGTATCATCTTAAGTAAAAAGCAGATAAAACTGTTTAGTTGCTCCCAAAACACCAGCAAAAGTCATCATTAGGATCTTGTGTAAAAACGTCATAGAAAACAGCATTATTTGAAGTATAAAGCAGATAAAACAGTTTAATCGCTCCCAAAACACCATGAATCCTCCTCTCTTCTGTGCTCTAGAGGCGTGAGATGTACAGTATATAATCCTTAAATAAACGACTGGACAGTGTTACTTATACACACTCCACTTCTGTTTCTCTTTACCTCGCCCTACACCTCGCCCTACACCTCGCCCTACACCTCGCCCTACACCTCGCCCTACACCTCGCCCTACACCTCGCCCTACACCTCGCCCTACACCTCGCCCTACACCTCGCCCTACACCTCGCCCTACACCTCGCCCTAAACCTCGTCCTACACCTCGCCCTAAACCTCGCCCTACACCTCGCCCTACACCTCGCCCTACACCTCGCCCTACACCTCGTCCTACACCTCGCCCTAAACCTCGCCCTACACCTCGCCCTACACCTCGCCCTAAACCTCGCCCTACACCTCGCCCTACACCTCGCCCTACACCTCGCCCTACACCTCGCCCTACACCTCGCCCTACACCTCGTCCTACACCTCGCCCTAAACCTCGCCCTACACCTCGCCCTACACCTCGCCCTAAACCTCGCCCTACACCTCGCCCTACACCTCGCCCTACACCTCGTCCTACACCTCGCCCTAAACCTCGCCCTACACCTCGCCCTACACCTCGCCCTAAACCTCGCCCTAAACTTCGCCCTACACCTCGCCCTACACCTCGCCCTACACCTCGCCCTAAACCTCGCCCTACACCTCGCCCTACACCTCGCCCTACACCTCACCCTACACCTCGCCCTACACCTCGCCCTAAACCTCGCCCTACACCTCGCCCTACACCTCGCCCTAAACCTCGCCCTACACCTCGCCCTAAACCTCGTCCTACACCTCGCCCTAAACCTCGCCCTACACCTCGCCCTACACCTCACCCTACACCTCGCCCTACACCTCGCCCTACACCTCGCCCTACACCTCGCCCTAAACCTCGCCCTACACCTCTTCCTACACCTCGCCCTACACCTCGCCCTACACCTCGCCCTAAACCTCGCCCTAAACCTCGCCCTACACCTCGCCCTACACCTCGCCCTAAACTTCGCCCTACACCTCATCCTACACCTCGTCCTACACCTCGCCCTAAACCTCGCCCTACACCTCGCCCTAAACCTCGCCCTAAACTTCGCCCTAAACCTCGTCCTACACCTCGTCCTACACCTCGCCCTAAACCTCGCCCTACACCTCGCCCTACACCTCGCCCTAAACTTCGCCCTACACCTCGCCCTAAACCTCGCCCTACACCTCGTCCTACACTCTGACACGACTGTAGAAGCGTTTCTCCCCCTCGTCCCGTCCCTTCCTCTCCCTCGGTCTGAACCTGGACGGTGAATATAGATGAGCGGGATCACGGCGTCGGCTCGCGCTGTGACCGTTTGGTGTTGTCACGGCACAGATCGGCCTGTCGGGGTGCTGGGGGGGGCTCGGAGGGGGCTCGGTGGGGGCTCGGGGGGGCCGCACTTACATTCGCACTCTCGGGCACAATCTGTAAAAATGTATAATTAAATAAAAGAAAATAAGATGTAATGTTGGTTTGAAGTCTCCACGTGTTGACATGCAGTTTATTAATGTTGCTGTGGTTTTTTTGTTTTTTTGTTTTTTGTTCCAAAGCCGATTTTTCCAAGGAAGAGTCTTGCTCAATGACACAACAACATTAACCCAGAACGCACCGTCTGTGGATCGTCACCAACTGAAATGAAACCTGCTCAATGTCGCCCAGGTCTTGTATCGTGCTCGATAAAGAGAGAACCTTATGCACGTCGCTGAAACGTCACAAATCGTGTCAGGACGGTTAGCGGCGCCGCTGTAATGCTAATAATGAAGGCCGCGTTCGCACCGTTTCTATTTCGCTCGCGGGGATCAGACGTTAGGCCACGATTGGACGGTCAGGAGTGAGAATGACTCGCCCGGAAGAGATGGTCAACCTCGGGTCAAACGGACTTTTGAGGAAAAGTGAGGACATAATGTTGAGTGTGACTTATAATCTCCACTTTTTACAACTCCAAGAAATACTCCAAGACTTTCTCTAGACTCTATATTTGAGAAGGATTTAAGATAAGATAAGATATTCCTTTATTGTCCCACATGGGGAAATGTCATTGGTGCAACGCAGGTAGATACAGAGGTAGATACAGAAGAACAGATCACTTATAGGAAGTCTGAAAAACACTTTCAGTAGAAGATCTCCTATAAATAAATAAAAACTCCCATAGACAAATAAATAAATAAATACATAAATACCATTGCATGTGATCACGACAGTAATTGCACATGAATATGTGTCACGACAGCACATAGATTGCACATGAATTTCACAGCAATTGCACATATGACAGAATTGCACATCAGTATTAGGTTAGGTCAGTATTGCGAGTGTTCAGTACTAACAGTTTTTGTTATAAAGTCTGACAGCAGCAGGAAGGAAAGACCTTCGGAACCTTTCCTTCGCACATCGAGGGTGGATCAGTCTGTCACTGAAGCTGCTCTCCAGAGTGGACAGAGTGTCCTGCAGGGGGCGACACTCATGGTCCAGCATATATGTGAATCTAGCCAGGACCCTTCTGTCCCCCACCTTCTGCACTGAGTCCAGAGCACAGCCCAGGACGGAGCTGGACTTCTTGATGACTCTGTCCAGCCTCTTCCTCTCCCTCTCTGTGATGCTGCTGCTCCAGCAGGCCACACCGTACAGGAGGGCTGATGCACCACAGAGTCGTAGAAGGTCTTCAGGAGTGGCCCTGTCACTCCAAAAGACCTGAGTCTCCTCAGGAGGTAGAACCGACTCTGGCTCTTCCTGTACAGTGCGTCTGTGTTATGAGTCCAGTCCAGTTTGTGGTTCAGATGAACACCCAGGTACTTGTATGAGTCCACTCTCTCAATGTCCCGTCCCTGGATGTTCACTGGTGAGGGGGCAGTGGGGTGGCGTCTGCGGAAATCCACCACCATCTCCTTGGTCTTCCCCGCGTTGATGAGGAGGTGGTTCCGCTGACACCAGTCCACAAAGTCCTGCGCCAGTCCTCTGTACTCCCCGTCATCGTCGTCCGTGATGAGTCCGATGATGGCAGAGTCGTCAGAGAACTTCTGCAGGACACAGCTGTCCGTGTCATGTCTGAAGTCTGCAGTGTAAAGGGTGAAGAGAAAGGGCGCGAGGACAGTGCCCTGGGGCGCCCCCACACTGCAGGTCCGAGTGTCAGACACACAGTTCCGGGCTCTCACAAACTGAGGTCGGTCTGTGAGGTAGTCCAGGATCCACTCTGCCAGGTCATACTCCACACCAGCCGTCTCCAGCTTGTCCCTCAGGAGCAGCGGCTGGATGGTGTTGAAGGCACTGGAGAGATCGAAGAACAGGATCCTCACAGAGCTGCCAGGCTTTTCCAGGTGAGAGAGAGAGGGGTGCAGCAGGGAGATGACGGCGTCCTCCACTCCGATGCCAGACCGATATGCAAACTGCAGCGGGTCCATGGCTGAGCTCACGGTGGAGCGGAGGTGGTCCAGGACTAGCCGCTCCAGTGTCTTCATCAGGTGGGACGTGAGAGCCACTGGCCTGAAGCTGTTGAGGTCTTTGGGGCGCGGTGTCTTAGGCACAGATACCAGACAGGAGGTCTTCCAGACCTGTGGTACCACCCTCAGCTTCAGGCTCATGTTGAAGACATGCTCCATCACTCCACACAGTTCATCTGCGCAGGACTTAAGGAGCCTGGGGCTGATGCCATCAGGTCCTGCTGCCTTCCTCACTTTAATCCTCTTCAGCTCACTCCTCACCTGTGCTGCTGTGACAGTCAGTGGTTGGCAGGGGGACCGTGTGCTGGGGGGATGGGTGAGTCCAGGCGAAGTGGGGAGCCGATGGTCCGGGGCACATAAGCGAAGAGGAACAGATGCAGGGCATTGTCCAGCTGTGGAAGAGGGAGCATGCAGCTGTGCAGGGGGAGGGGCGGGTGACCGATCAAACCTCAAGAAGTGAGCATTTAAATCGATCACCCACTGTAGATCCCCCTCTGTCTGGGCAGGGGGGATTTTGAAGCCCGAGATGGTTTTCAGGCTCCTCCACACTCCCTGAATGTTCTTTTGCTGCAGCTGCTCCTCCATCCTCCTCTTGTAGCCGGCCTCAGCCTGCCTGATCTTCCTCCTCAGCTCCTTCTGCACAGTCCTCAGCTCCTCCTTGTTCCCCGACCTGAAGGCTCTCTTCTTCTCCTTCAGCAGAGCCTTCAGTTCACGGTTAATCCATGGCTTGTTGTTTGGAAAACACCGCACCGTCCGGGAGGGAACAATGTTCTCAAAACAGATGTTGATGTAGTCCGTGATGCACTCTGTGATGGTGTTGATGTCCTCCCCATGTGGGTCATGAAGCTCAGTCCAGACAGTGGTGCTGAAGCAATCCCTCAGAGCCTCCTCGCTCTCAGCAGACCACATCCTCACCTCACGGGACACCACAGGCTGCCTGCGCACGATGGGTTCATACACAGGCCTCAGATGTACAAGGTTGTGGTCCGAGCTGCCCAGGGGAGGGAGGGGGGAAGAAGAATAAGCCTCCTTGGTGTTGGCAAAAAACAAGTCCAATGTTCTATTCTCTCTGGTGGGGCAGGTAACATACTGGGTGTATGTTGGTAGGACAGAAGAGGGAGAAGCGTGGTTAAAGTCACCAGAGATGAGGAAGAGAGCCTGTGGATGCTCTGTTTGCAGCCTACAAGTGCAGGAGAGCAGTGCTTCACAAGCATTTTCAGCAATTGTATATTTGGCTTCAGGTGTACTATGTATTTGTATCTAAACTGTACTATGGCTCTGTTAGTAAGTACTTGTATCCGTCCCTGTACATCTGATGGCGTGCCTTTGTAGTAGTGGTAACTCGTACTGCAGTGTTGCGCCCGTGGACTGCAGTGAGCAGCGCTGCAGAGAATGTAAGTCTGGGATATTGATTGACAGTACGAGGCGGAGTGTCGAGGGCGCACACGCACAAACCACCGAATACATCACATATAAAAGTACACCACTTGCCACTATTATTCATAACACGGGAGGTTTATCTAAGCCCCTTTTATCGCCCACTTTTCATCTGTCTTTCGCAGCAAATCTCCCTCTCGGTGTCAGTTTGGCTCTCCTCGCTCGCGCCTCTGCGCTGCTCTCGGGGGAAAGCAGCACAGTGAGATATGGCACTGCATCGTAATACCCCAAATGTGCATTTATCAGGCCGACGGATTCCTCCTTTTGTGTCGAGTCAAAGCCCAACTTTTGACGGAGCATTTCTTTTGTGCCGACCCGGAAACCTCGTGACAATTCTGCCGCGCCGACTCGAGCCCGGCGCGTGTCACCTTCAGACGCTTCCAGAAGAATACGAATGCACGAGCGGTAAATGCCACACTACGGGAAGACGGATGGCGTTTGGTGGAGGAAATGTCATTTGTTCGGTTCAGGTTTAGGGCTTGGTTGAGTTTTGGAAAAGGGGTTGATTTAATCCTCCATTTGTTCATAGAAAAGTCATCTTTAAATAAGAATGATGCTGTGATACGACCTCCCCTCAGTCTACAATAGCCTCATAGGACCTCGCTGGTAAACAAACGAGTCAAATGCTAATGAGGTACTTGACTGCTCTGAGGTGGGCGGACCTCAATGTGCCTTAGCGACCCAAGCTGTCAACGTGATACTGTCAGACGTCTAATGAAGGGGCGGGGCACGTTTGGGTTATAACTCCTCCCCTTGAGCTTTTTCAGAGTGTAACCGATTTCCCTCAGATTGAAAATGAGTTTCAGATTGAATTTGAAACATCTTGACTAGATTATTTCCAGATGACTCTATTTGAAACCTTTAGTTTTATTAGTTTGGCGATGCTGATGTCATTGTAGGAGTAAAAGAAAATAAACTGCAATAAAACAAAGTATGGACATTATTTAGTTTTTATTCATTTCATTTTTTTTTACTTTTTTAATATGAACATATAAGGCTATTTTTGTGCTGTGTTGATATATTATATGGTGTAAATATGTAAAAATAACTGCGTATTGGTGTGTTTAAGTGCAAGAAACACGAGGTAGGAAGAGTTTTTGTGGTAGTAGGTAGTGTCAGTAGTAGTACCAGTAGTACCAGTAGTAGTAGTGCCAGTAGTAGTGTCAGTAGTAGTGTCAGTAGTAGTGTCAGTAGTAGTGTCAGTAGTAGTACCAGTAGTAGTGTCAGTAGTAGCACCAGTAGTAGCGTCAGTAATAGTACCAGTAGTATCGTCAGTAGGTAGTAGTCGTAGTACAAGTAGCTCTTGGTGAACGTATTTGTAATAAGTAATAGTAGAAGGCATTATTGGGTAATTACTAGTGATTATGTCCACTGGAAAACCTTTGAAATCACATTTTGCACTGTCTGAATCAGAAATATCACATCCTCTGTCGAGAACTAAATGTCCTTGTGTCAATGGGCTTTTATTTTGTTGTAAATCCTAATCTCGTTTTCAATTACATGCAAATCAAGTGTTTTATTAAAGTACATCGTGTCCTCCATCCCTCATCCACGAATGACTGACATTTACCGTTTCGAGTGGCCAAATCGTTGAACAGTTGCGTCAGCAGCTGGAGTGAACCCCCCCCCCCGTTTGGCACGAGCGGATCCCCCTGGGCCGCCCGTGCCCGCCCGTGCCCGCCCGTGCCCTCGCCAACACCGCTCCACCTTGTCCTCGTCTCACCTTTTCTCATTTCAGCCCGTCGAATTTCCCAAACACTCTCGACCGCCGCGCGCGTCTCTCTCAAAAGGCCCGATATTTATTTCAAAAGCCGGTTTCATGAAAGACTCTTCGCTCTTGATTCCCCTCGTCTTGTATTCCCGTCTCGTCTCGAGGAGCAGTTTTTACCTCACCTCCAGCGCCGCCTTTTTTGTTGTTGTAGAACTCGGTAGTTTGCATAGAGAAATTGCTTCCTTCTGCAGCGTGTGAAGTGTGAATAAAAAGAGCAGAGCATCGACCGCTGTGAACTTCATTAGAAATACGGAGGTCCGGTCATGGCGCTCGGACTCGGTGCGGAGGTTTCACGCGGGGGAGGATTTGTGTTTCCGAACGGGCTGGAAATGAATTAAACTCCAATGCTTTTAGATAAAATTGGTGAAAAAAGAATAATATAGAAAAATTTGCGCATTTGTTCAGTTTAAGGTGTCACTTTTCTGCTTGTCTGCGTGGATGTTGTTGTTGCTTTGTCTGGACTGGTCAATACATGTTCAATAAACGTATCTATTGCCATGGAAACGAGCGTGTGACCCAAACAGACCGAGCAACAAGTCAGATCTGCGGCGAGGCAAGCACACTCGCATGCAAATTTGATGTTTTTTTTAGCCGACATCTGCGAATTTGAGTAAATGAGTAAATGCAAGTCGGGCCCATCTGTCGTTGTTTAACTGGTCAATTTAGTTAACCAAATTTTGATTTGATTTTCATTCAGATTTAAAATTTTTTTTTTTTTTTTAGATAATAAGGATTTACCGTATTTTCCGTAGTATAAGTCGCTTTTTACATATTTTTGGCCGGGGTGCGACTTATATGTGATATTTTCATTATTTTCACACTGGAACCCGCATTTCACAAGAGGGCGCTCTAGGCTCTGAGCGACGCAGAAGAAGGATCTGCACTTCCTCTTCCTCTGGAGTTTGTGGAGTTGTTTAGAAGTGACACAGAGGAAGAAGAATTCAGTGGATTTAGTGATTTGGGGTAAAACTGATGCTTTGCTAAACTTGTTAGCATGTTCTTTATGCTATAGTTATCTGAATAACTGTTCATATGTTACGCTAACGTACCAGACACTTACCACAGTCCGTTGGCTTATACTTTATACTTATACACCGGAAAATACGGTACATGGGAAAGGTTAAGCCACAGCGTGAGTGAGGGCAATCTTAGTTTCGTAGAACAGTACAAACAGTTGGTTTTGCACGATTTTCTGTGCACTTGTCTTGCGAGTGCAGTTTGGGTCAAGCGCACGGTCAGATCACAGAGATCCTGAAACGTTTCGAGAGCTTTTGCCGGTTTTATTCCTCAGTTGAGCACGTCTTTAGTCGACTACAGCGCTAAATGCAAGAAAACCAGCACCTGAAATCTTATATCTCGTGTAACCCGTCATTCTGATTCCCCCCCTCGCTTCCGTTTTGCTCTAAAATATGAATGCGCCGCGTCCTAATATAGGAAAAGAAGCACATTCACAACCGGCTTTTCAAATGTTCATAAGAAAATAAGTATATTTTATTCATTCTTTACTCCAAAGTTATTTCAAGGAGACATTTTATAACCGCGAAACTTAGAAAGTAGATCATAAAGTCCAATAAATACGTATCCTTCGAGGCTAATCTTCAAATAGTACGAAAGTCTGCTTCATATTCGCCGCGATCGGGGGATTTCCAAGTCAAAATGTAGCCAAAATGTTACAACGTAAAATCCCGAACAGTGTCACTTGTGCTTTTTGTGGCTTATTGTGCAGTAATTGCCTTTTACCTCGCCGGGAGGATGCGGCACAAAAAAACAAAAACAACCCAAAAATAAAAGGAAACAGGAGCTGGTCCAGTCCGGCGAATAGAAACGTGTCGGTCTTTGAATAATTACCATTGAAGAAGCTAGAAAAATATATGCAAATAGATTGAAATCGAAGTCGCACTTGCTTGATCTTGTCCCGTAAGTCATCCTGGTGTAATTTCACAGTCGTTTGAGGAAATTGAATTCAAAATGACTGCTAAATCCCTATTTTTATTTTTTTTTTTGGTTAGCCTGACGTTAGAAATCCTTCCCACTCGGCCCCGTCAGAAGCCCCCGGGGCGTCCACTGCCCTCCGTCCGGTCCCGGCGGGGGGAAAAAAAGCGCCACGTCGATGCGAGATGAGTGATCAAATATTGAGGACGCACAGACGCACTGCGAAAATGAATATCCAGCCTCCGATTCAGAGGATCCAGTTCTCGCTCAATTTGCCGCGGCCGAGTCGGGTCTAATTGCTTATCCGGGCGCAGAATAATAAATGTGTTTCAGGTTATTTCTGGGTCCGACATCGAGCGGGATTTAGCTCCAGGAAAGATACACTAATAATAATAATAATAATAATAATAATAATGCATTGGCTTGAAATAATGAGAGTCGGAGGAGGTCAGAAACAAACAACTAAGATAAGTGGTTCTCCCTGCGTAAGCTCAGATCAAAACCAGGTCTATAATAAGACTTATTATGGTGCACCGAGTATCTTTTATGGTGCAGGGCTTACGTCACCACCTTGTCTTCACAGATATGTTATTGCTTTGCCGGGAATGTTCCGCAATGTTGCATTAGATTTGATCCAAGATGGGAAAATGTATGAAATCACTCTATAATAACTACAACTTTATCGAACAGCCTTGATAAAGCATAAACAAAGACTTAATTCATCATGAACAAAAGGTTTATTAAGCAAGATTCAGGCTTTAACAACTTGATTAAGGAGTTTATTTAACTATTCACTAGTTACCAATCCGTAATCATCCTGAATCATTCTTATTAAACCATTTGTTGTTGATGAATTAAGTCGTCCTTCGTGCTTTATTAAGACTATTCAAATGCAGTTATCATGAAGTGTTACGGACAAGCTAAAGCATCACTGTGGGACGTTCCGGGCGGAGCGATAACATCTCCACGGAGACGGGCGGATGACGGGGCCCTCACAGCAGAAAAGTCCCACGTTGAATTGAGCTGGATGAATTGACACGTAGCACCAGCAGTAGCCGCGGCGTCGCTTGAGAACCGTCGATCCAGGTCCTTGCGAAGAAGGTGAATCCAAGTCGTTTTAGCGCATGTCGATATTCCTTTTCGCAGTGTGCATAAATCCTGTAAAGGGGGCGGAGGTGTTGAGGAGAGGTGGAGGTGTTGAGAGGTGGAGGTGGTGGAGGCGGTGGCGAGTCAGAGGAACCAGAGTCTCCAGCGGGCGTGCTTCTTGGACTCGGCTTTGGACTTGCGCTTGGGGGTGGAGGAGTAGACGGCGTCCTGGGTGTAAGGCAGAGCCGGGAGGTGCGACTCCTCGCTGGGGCACAGTCGCTTCATCAGCGGCTGCAGCTTGTCCTCCTGCAGCTTGAAGTCCAGCTCCACACTGCGGGGGAGACGGAGGAGAGAGTGTTAGTGTCGTCACGGTGATTTGAGCTCAATGAGAAAGAACTTGCTCTAAACGTGAGACCAAATTCTTGCAATAGACGGTCATTTTAACTGCAATATACCGTATTTTTCCGGACTAGTCGCACTTTTTTCATAGTTTTGGCCAGGGTGCGACTTATATGTGATATTATTCGTTTTTTTCACACTGGCAACCACAAGAGGGCGCTCTAGGCTCTGAGCGACGCAGAAGAAGAACCTGCACTTCCTCTTCCTCTGGAGTTTGTGGAGTTGTTTAGAAGTGACACAGAGGAAGAAGAATTCAGTGGATTTAGTGATTTGGGGTAAAACTGATGCTTTGCTAAACTTGTTAGCATGTTCTTTATGCTATAGTTATCTGAATAACTGTTCATATGTTACGCTAACATACCAGACACTTACCACAGTTCTGTCTGTGCCTCATGTAGCTGAAAGTGTTAGCGTTAGCATACGTCATGTAGCTGAAGGTGTTAGCGTTAGCATACCTCATGTGGCTGAAGGTGTTAGCATACGTCATGTAGCTGAAGGTGTTAGCGTTATAGTATACGTCATGTAGCTGAAGGTGTTAGCGTTAGCATACGTCATGTAGCTGAAGGTGTTAGCGTTAGCATACGTCATGTAGCTGAAGGTGTTAGCGTTAGCATACGTCATGTAGCTGAAGGTGTTAGCGTTAGCATACGTCATGTAGCTGAAGGTGTTAGCGTTAGCATACGTCATGTAGCTGAAGGTGTTAGCGTTAGCCTACGTCATGTAGCTGAAGGTGTTAGCGTTAGCATACGTCATGTAGCTGAAGGTGTTAGCGTTAGCATACGTCATGTAGCTGAAGGTGTTAGCGTTAGCATACGTCATGTAGCTGAAGGTGTTAGCGTTAGCATACGTCATGTAGCTGAAGGTGTTAGCGTTAGCATATGTCATGTAGCTGAAGGTGTTAGCGTTAGCATAAGTCATGTAGCTGAAGGTGTTAGCGTTAGCATACGTCATGTAACTGACGGTGTTAGCGTTAGCATATGTACACCTATTCACCATGTTCTCTCATCTGTTATTATTTTAAACTGCATTGTCTTGGATTTCATCAAATAAATTTCCCCCAAAAATGCGACTTATATATGTTTTTTTCTTCACTATTATGCATTTTTTGACTGGTGCGACTTATAGTCCGAATAATACGGTAGTCGTTTCTATGTTTTTAGACCATGTAATTCAGTTCTGATGAAGATTCAAGAAAGGTCCAATTTTGTCCTGTTTGTGTAGCTTTTTGTAAAAATGAAATATTACACATTTAAAACCCATTAATACATAAAAATTAACATGAACATTGGTACTAAACCCAGGACTAAATCTGGACTAGAACGCAGCCAAACAAAGTCAATATCAAGACTCTAACTGGGACCAAACATGACTAAACCAGTGGGAACACAGCTTAAGTTCTTATATTTATTCAAAAATATTGTGTACATTTGGTTTTGGGCCTTGTTTACATACGTCAGTGAGAAAACAGCTCTGAAATGTTGCTCCAGCACACGCCAAACCAGGAATTAAAATGATAAATACGATTTTATTCAAGACATTTTGGTTTCGTTGCAGTAAACACGTCGTACACACTTTAAGTTATCTAATAATATCTTACTCCACCAACATCTGTAAAGTCTTGAGCGTTAAAACCGTCGATAAAGTATTCGAAGGACTTTCAGATAACGTGAAGGTTTCTCGTCAGAGCACTTTAAATCCCTGGATTCATTCCCTGGCAGACATTTGGACACGGCTCACTTTGTACTCGACATAGAAAAGAACCAGGTTGCTCCCTCGCCTTCCCTCGGGGGCCCCTCTTTTAATCCTGACATGTTTTGACTGCGACGTGACCCTCTAAACCAAATTAAGCGTGGCCGGACCCACTTGACCCCTGCCCATCCGCATCTGCCCGCCGCGCCGCCCGGGCAAAGTGACCTAGTTTCCCTGCCCTTATCTCCAACCTCCTTGTTCGCTTCGAGTCGAATCCCCTAATTTAGTCCACCCGCCGTTGTCGACTCGATCTCCATTTTGAATTCATACAAAAAAGGTCAAAAAATTTCCACATTTTTTAACAACAGTGTTAAAATTCCCAAAAATTGTCAACAGTGTAAAAATGTTGACGGATTTTTCAAGCATGTCGTAACATAATTTAAAAATGATATTGATGGGATTTTTTTTGCGTCGTTTTCTCCGGCCTGCAGAACGCCGGATTATCCCGCACGGTTGTAATCCCGCGCCCGTGCACATCTGACTGCGACGTTTAAGTGAAATTCTGATTAAGTAAAGTGTGGAGTGCGGTTAATCCCCTCAGCCCGGCCCGTGTAATGGCACCAGGTTCATAAAAGGTGGCGGTTATGGATTTCCATGTGTGATTTACCGATATACTCGCGCTTGTATGTATTTGATTCAGGCGCCGCGTTGGAAAGCGGCTGGTAAATGGCAAAAGCGGCAGTTTAAATGACATAATGCCTTCTGCAAACAACACTTCTGTTTCAGATCGGCAGCTGAAATTCCACTGGATGTTTCAGATGTGAACTTAATCATGAATTGGGAGCGCACTGAACCGCACATTCACTTCACAAAGTTTATCTCCTTTTCCCCCCAAATTTACGACACGGAGAGCAAAATAAAACTAAATCAAGACATAAAATTTAAGTTACTATTACTGCACGGCGGATGAGTCCCATCTAAAGGTCATTTTTCAAATTAAGTCCAAATGGTATTTCTTTTCCCCATTTTTCGAGTCAGTTTTAATTTGGGTCCAGTTCTTGATTGTCGGTGCAGTTTGAGTCGTCCTTATATAGTTTCTCTCCTTATAGATATCACATGTGAAAATTACTTGCATTTGTACTAGAGCTGGGTTGAAATAATCGATTTTCCGATTTTTAATCGATTCGCATATTAATGACCGATTATCGATTCGTACGTCCAAAGATCGTTTTAAAAAAAAAATAAAATTAAAATTATTTTCTACATTTCCCTCAGTGAACTTCAATCTACCTTCAAGAAAGATAATTCAGGACTCCTGGATGATCTTTCTTGAAGGTAGATTGACCCTTGACCTTTTCATCATCTTCCATCAGTAACTACCAATATTCTGTTTAATATTGATATAATACTAGTTTTAATATGTTGCTTCTCCACAGTCATGAAGTGAAGGAAACGGTTCAAATACATTTTTCATTTTTAATAACATTAACCCTCTGATCGAATCGAAATCGGATCGAATCGGATCGAATCTGACAAATCGGAAAAAATCTATTTTGAAACGTAAAAATCGGAATCTAATCGATTCTTGAAATTTGAATCGAAACCCAGCTCTAATTTGTACACAAAGCCTGTAAAATCCACTGTAATAATACACATGCTTTGAGAGTAGTCGAGCCCAAACTTAAAGGGGCTTTACCCATTTTTTACCCATGGAATAAAGTCTGTTTTTACCCAGTGCATTTATATTGGGTCAAAACGAGTCCATTTTGGGGTCGTCTACATCTAAATACAAAGCGTTTAATTCTCTATGAAGCGTGAAGCATGCTAATGTTAGTCTAATCTCTGAAAATTGTGAAAAGCACTTATAAACTCATCACGGCAAATAATTAGCATGCTAGCAATGCATTAGCCAAGTGAGCGACACATGTGGACTGCTGCAAAGAGTTTAAAATGTTAAAACTAGCTCTGTTTTCCACATTTTTAAGTCATGCAGCAATAATTACAAAACATCATTTGTCACAGTAATCCAACTACACTTTTTATTTCACTTTTTCCAGATTGACCTTTTGCTTTACTGTTTTAGATAAAGATTCTAAGAACGCCAAAACGTTTCACCCTCCATTTTCTACTCTCGTCTTTTTCAAAACGACACGAGTTATTTGTCCTCACACTCTTGAGTCAACCACATCAAACGCGTCCCAATAAAGCCCGAGCGCTCCGATGGTCGATGCGGAAATCTGTCAACGTTTATTCCGACCAAACGGACGTAAATGTGGCAAAGCGACAGGTCCGGAGCGCTCGAACTCAGCACTTTACATTCGTTTGACTCAGGCTTTTGCACGGGGCCAGGAACACTGCTATTAGCAATAAATCACCGCCCGGAGCTCGTTAATTACAATGATATAAATTCTCTGGTGTTTGGGAGCCTGTCCACGAGGTGTGCAGCGCTGCGTGCCGAGTTGTCCGATTCGTCACCTTCACCCCACGCTTTGCCAAACGGAGAGTAGATTTGTTATGGTAATGTGACTGTTATGTTAATGGTATTTGTCTAAACGAAGTATTAACATAGTACACTTATCATTTTATTGTGACTA